>NC_056627.2:178069589-178370537 GCF_002870075.4 Lactuca sativa | reverse complement strand
CAATTCGCATTTGTCACAATCCAGTACAACATTCAAAGACAAAACACATTGCTCTTCGATATCATTTTATTAAAGATCATGTGGAAGATGGGAATATTGAAATTCATTTTGTCAAAACAACTGAACAACTTGCTGATATTTTTACAAAACCTCTTGATGAAAAATCATTTGTTCGAATTTTAGCAGGTTTGGGGATGATTAATGCGAACTCCCTTTCGTCAACACAAGAATAAAAGTTTTGATCAGCAGCTCAGCGTCAAAATTATTCAGAGGTTACTGCTCATTTAGAGGCTTCGCATGGCTTCGCAACCCCATCTTTTCGCATCTGAGCTCATAATCACTACGGTAAGTTTTACGCATACTGTTTTAATTTTGAAAAATCAAAAATCCAAAAAGATTTTTTTTTGTTCTTTAATTTTGAAAAATCAAAAATACAAAAAGATTTTATTTGTTTTGTTCTTTCATTTTGAAAAATTCAAAAATAACAAAAATATTGTTGTTTTCTTTGTTCTTTAAACTGTGTGTTGAGAATTTAATACAGGGCTACAATGCGAAGAGGTCATACATTTGTGTTTCTATGGGAAGGTATTAAATTTCTTTTACAAACTAGTTAGGATGTCCCTAGAAGCATGCTGTTGTATGTAGACCTCAAGCCTCGAATGATTCTATGTGTGAGAAATGAAAGTCTTGATGAAAGTATCTCATGAACATTTCTACCCAACAAGGCTTGTATTCGCATAAATCAATAAGAGCTACCTTACTCTTTTCAAATGAGTTAAGAGTTTTCTGTTTTGTCCAAATATAACAGAGGTACACTTCGATTCTTAACCAATCTTTTTAAACCAAACAGTTCTTAAACTCCAATTTTTTTTTAAAAAAGATTTGTCCTTGAGGTCTTTGGTAAAACCAATCAAAACCTTGACAAATCACAACTCTGTGTTTAAGATCTAACATCATGAGTCCGTGATGAAAGTGAAACCCAAAAATCATACACCTTAAGGAATTGACGGGGAACTTTGTTCCAGATTTTTACGAAACCTTTGTTTCAGTATCAAAAATTTCGAAACTTCAAATCATATTCAATTCGCATGCGTGGTCTTGATCAAATATTTTCAACCAAGAATGTTTGTTACCCAACAAGATCCAAAACAAATTTTCTTTTGAATATGATTTCAGTGTAAGTTTCATTTGCAAATTCTTGTCATGATAAATATTTTCACAAGCCAACTTGTCACTGACTACACTGGTCAAACAAGTAATTTCATTTACAATTTCTCACCTTATGTTAAGGCTGATATGTAATGAAATTTAAAACCAACCCAAAATGACTTTTAAAAGAAGTGCTTTGATACTTCTTTACAAGTATTCGATTGTAATTCACGAGAAACTACACAAGCTGTTAATTATCTCTCTTGATGATTAACGAAGCAACTTTTGCCTGGGGTTTTTCTGCATTCATGTCAAATTAACTTTTTGACATCACAACATTTCAAAATTTTTTGATTCTTATCTTATTCTATTGGCACAATGCACACACGAAATCCTTGAGGTTCTGAGTAAAACCAACTCAGACTGATGATTTTGCAAGTCTAGCATATGACTTCACTTTAAATCCCAAAACTGAAAGAGCCTTGCTTCCATGCGAAGGGTTTTACCGGTTCGGATTCTATAACGGATACTTGACAGGCTGTATACACAAAATGGTTGGTATTCTATCCGGTTTTTGAGGAGATGTGACAGTTACTTTTTGAAGCATAGTAATCTTTTACAGTCATGATTCGAGATTCAAGGTGCCACATCGGATAACATTAAATGTATCCCGCATTAATTTCAAATAAATTTTGAGTAACCTACAAAAGGGGGATCAAGAACACTGTGTACGGTTACGCAAACAAGAATTCTCACAAAACTTCAAAGCTTTCATCTTGATCCAATTTTCAAATTTCTTTCAAACCCTAACAATGGCAGCCACAAATTCCAACACTGATGAGGTCCTTTTTCAATCACTTATGAAGATTCAAAGCACTAATTACCAAGTTGAACCCAACGTTTCGGCGTATCCAGAAGACCTGAAGATGCTTATCGTGGCTTTGAAACGATCACCGTTATCGACTGCCATGTTCCGATTATTCCCAGTTCCGATGGTGTGGTTATCTCGTGCTGCTTCCACGGCTTCATACAATCACACGGCGGATGTGATTACCTTCAGTCTCATAAAAAACAAAAGGGTCAAACTGTCAAAGAATTTGTTCGTAGAGTTCTTGCAGATTCCAAACAACCGACCCTTTGTTAAACCTGTAAACTCCCAGATCAGTCACATGTTCAATGAGATGGGACATCAACCAGAGTTGGAGAAGATCAGTGACTTCCGGAAGTCGGGATTACCATGCATCTGGAATTTTGTTTTTGGCATTTTTCTACGATGCCTTACCGGAAGATCAGTCGGCTTCGATAGAGGAAGAGTTGAAGTGTATGCCATGGTAATGGGCATATACTATGACATTAATGTCGATTACGCCACTCAGTTGTGGAAAGAATTTGTGAAAAGCCTGGAAAACACGAATTCGGAGAAGGGGATATCTTGTGCCAGATACTGGAGTTTGATCCTGGAGAAAGTATACGAGAAAGAAGCAATTCCAATCATGACAGATGTCGAAGTTGCTAAATTTTCACTTTACCAATTTCCAAAAGTGGTTGAAGATGATGAAGCAATTTTTACGCGTATGGCTCGCATTCCGGATGCGATGCTTCGCAAAGTTTCTCCCACTCACAAAGTGTTGGTGAGGTATTTGCGAAATATTGATACAGCTGATTAGACCGGCGTATTACCCGACGTTGCTACTCCATCGAAGAAGAAGAAGGTGAGCAAGAAAACTGTGAAGGGTCCATCTTCACCAACTGTGCAAGATGAAGTATCGAAGAAGGAAGTTTTACCATCCAAGTATGGGGTTTTAAAACAAATTCGCAAAGCAGAAGTGAGTAGTAAAGGAGTTACTATTCGCAGTATTCCTGCCCCAGTGTCTCCTGGAAAGAAACGCCAACAGGCTGAAGATGTTGCGAAAAACATGCAACGCACGCTGGGCAAGAGGAGGAAGATGGTGATTCGCAATGAATCATCAGATGAAGAAGTTGTCCCAGAAACTCCACCTATCACAACTATGGTAAATGTTTCTTTACCAATCTCTCAAACTTCGCAAATTTCCACTACTATTTCACAAACCCAACCACTCGAAATAGTTCTTACCAAGTCAGTTACTGAGGAGGTACCTATTTCGGATATGGTTGTCAACGTATCTGATATGGGGGCACCTATCCCGAGTGTTGCATCAACAATCCAAACATCCTTATCTATTACCACTTTATCAACCACTTCATCCATCTTTGATCATGCCCTTCAAAATCCATTCACCACACTTTTTCCATCCTAATCACCTGAAAATCCTCCACCTTCGCAACAAATGTCTGATCCTGAAGTCGAAGGAGGTGCTTTTGGAGGAGTTCTAGATGACATTTCTTTTGACTCCGACGAAGAAGACATTCCTGATCATATGTTGATGATAGGAAAGCAGTTTAAAATACTGAATCAAAAGTTGAAGGCTATTATCCAATCGCAAGCCGATTCCGGGAGAATGTCTTCAATCTCAGCAATGGAGGTGGATGTCATGATTAAAGGAGCTGAGAAAAGAATCATGGAGAAAGTAGATCAGTCCGATAAAAACAATGAGCTCAGAGCGAAAGCACAAGGGAACAATTTTATGTCTGCAGTTCAAGACCTTAAAGCTGCTACAAAAGAACGACACATTCTTTTTGTACAAGACGTCAAGAAAGTTCGTGAGGATGTCAACTTCAAAATTCAGGAATTGAAGTCTGACCTTGCGAAGGATCTTCAAGATGTGCATACGAAACAAGAAGATCTTCAAAAGCAAATTGTGGAAATTTCTTCTAAACTCCACAAACTCAATAATATTCCTGTTGTTGAAGATCAGAAAGCAGTCACAATGGAGAAGTTTGATCACTTGATCAAATTGATCACTGAGCTTAAATCAGCCGTTTCGCATTCATCATCTTCGCAAATCCTTACACCTGAATTCTTGTCTCTAAAGATCAACACTTTAGAACAAGCTATTCAAAAGGCTCTTGCTCTGCTTACAAACTTTACTTCTTTACTTCCGAAGGGTGCTCCACCTATTTTCACAGGGGTGTAAGGGGAAGAGAAAAGTCGAAGCAAAGAAGATGAGGCTAAAACAGTGGGAAAAGTCATTTCGACTCAACTGGTTGCAACTCTTCCAATTCCTACAAATCGATTTCTTCAACAACAATAACCACAAAAACAATTTCCAAGGGAATTGTTATTGGAGGAAACGAAGGAGGTTCTAGCTCTCAACCTCAGAAAGATGTAACAGGAAAAGGAAAAGGCATCTTATACGAAAAGTCGAAGGAGGAGTTAAAAGCTGATGCTGAGGCTGAATTGGAAAGAATGAGACAAGTTCAGAGCATCATGAGACAAAGAGCAAGTGATCCTCCTTCCATGAACAAAGGAGATCCTGCGAAACTTTACTCTTACGAAACTATAGAGTCTAAAGTTGTAGGAAGGGAGATGTATGAGTTCGAGAAGAAGCCTAAGAGAAGTTACGATATTGCGAACTCAGATCACTGTCAGTTGGACTTCCCAATAAATGAAATGTTGTTCATTACGGCTCAATACAAGATCAGTGAGAAATTTGATAATCCAGATGATTATACTCATATGAAAATCAGATTTCATGCTGTTCTTGGGAAGAATCCTGATGAAGTTTGGTCCCTGATGAAGATCAAGAAGGTGCTTACAATAAAGAAGGATGTCCTGTTTGAAGACATGCTTCAAAATTTTCGATATTTTGTCATCAGGGCTGACAACAAACAATACGACTTCACAGTTGCTGATTTTCCTTTGATGAATTGCAACGATGTCATTCAAGTAGCTCTTATTCTGAAGCACATGGAAGAAAACAAACTCAAAGGCTCGGAAACAGATGTGTTTAAAGTCGGATTCGCACATGTGAAGACTTTTATCGACAACTATTTCGATTGTCTGGCACTTACCGATGAAGAGTTAGCAAACGTCCTAGGAAGAGAAGTTAAAGTTCCATGGGAAGATACTTTGACACAATCTGCTTTGTCGAAGTATGTTGTGGGTGAGATATGCCTTAAACCTTTTGGCATGGTGTTTTCGGGAAGAGACACTAAAGGAAAACCGAAGAAGTTCCTGTTCAAAGCTTCATAGATTGAAAGATACAATTCTTCGCAATATACGCACTTCATTGTACGTATGAACAATTGCAAGAAAAATAACGAAGGAGACAAGAAGGACTTGAAGAAGGTGATCTCCTGGTATGGAGAAGTGCGAAGAACAATTCACTCTGCAATTCAAAAGCTTTTAAGTTGAATTGTATCGACTGTTTACAAAGGGGGAGAATGTAGATGTATGTTGTAAAAGTCGAATAGTGTCTATTGTAATGATTCGCATTTTATATGTTATTTTACTAAGTCAATTTTATATGCGAAGTGTAGCATGCGAAGTGTCAATGTATAGACTTAGTATATTTTTTGTATGTTCCCTATAAATAGGGACTTAGGCTTGAAGTAGACACACGATATCGAAACACAATATCTCTCTTCTGCTTACTTTGAAATCAGTCTTAATAAAATGAGATCTGATTAATATTTACTCCGTGTGTTCATCATCTTTCATAATTCAAATCTATTGTTTCATTTCTCTATTCTCGATAACAATTCTCATCAGAACCACTCGTGAATCATGAGAGGTGGTAGAGAACCTGATGCATCAGACTAATAAGTAATAATTATTATTACCTAATGAGTGTGTAAGTATAATACTCACCCTTTGAGATGGATACATCACATCCTTCTTCATAACTCGGAAAAGTAAAGGATATACCATCTCCCAAAATGCATGAAACTAGATCAACTTGAGGTTTCAACCCTAAAGTATAAATACATCATAAGGAATGTAAGCCGGAACATTAGAAACCGAATATCAAAGTATGGAAATTATACGTATAAAATCCAACTAACAACAATCCTAGTTATCTAACCAACTCGTTTCACATCATGTAATAGAATCATGTCTTCACCTGGAAGTAATCAACCAACCAACGAAACACCACTTCTGCATATTGTCACACCCCCAAACCTGAACGGCGGAATCGTTCGGGGGCGGAGGACATCATATTCAGTATCATAACAGTTCATAGAAAGGAAAGTACACACCACCATAATATAAATATGTTTGAAAAGTTTACATGATTGTAAGTGTTACATGTTTGCAAAAGAAATCACATATAAAATAGTGATCCAAAATATGTTACTAACGCCAATGCGTTAGTCTTCAGAAGTAGTTGCTACCTGGCTAGCGGTTTCCTGTGAATACAAGTTATTTCAAAGAAAAAGTGTCAACATTTAAGTTGGTGAGTTCATAAGTAGTGTTTTGAGAAGATGTATGCCATTCGAAAGTGTTTGCATGTTTTCCAGAAAAAAACCCTTATTTTCTTATAAAAGTATGCAATGCATATGAATGTTCGTGATGTAAATTGCAACTAATTGTACCGAGAAAATCCCTTATTTTCCTATTAGTTGTTTGGTTTGTATACAGGAAAAACCCTTATTTCCCTGACATAACTGGCAGTCTCTAAGACCGAAAATCGCAAGCAAGCGACGTGCTCGAAAGGTGTGGCATAGTTTTACATAGTAAAGCTATACGAAGATCTCACTTATTAGATGAAGAATAGTTTTAATGACTACTCGTTCATAAAAGCATAATACCATAATAATTGTATATCCGATGAGTTTTATAACCATACTAAACATAATATGCCTGTAGCGACGTTCTTCAGGCGTCGTAGCGTTATGACAACTGTCACCCCATAAGACGGACTGTAGCTAACAGTCAGGGCGCGGGATCATGACTTCCCGTATAGATCTATACACATTTGACACGTTCTCCAAACGGGAGACTCTGGTTATAGACAGGACTTGCAGCATTATTTTCTAATAAAGAAAGTAACGTTTGAAGATATACACGACTCATGGATCCTCAACTAAGTCCGTAGTAAGGTAGTAGTTTGTATGCAAAGTTTAACCTCTTTCACAAAGTTTGACAAAGCATAATCATAAATTCTTTGAATGCATGAAATGATTTAGTAGAGAATGTTACCCTTGATATGATGTATTTGTATGTAAACGTATAAATAAAACATATTTCTATTTATAAACATATTGTATCCCAATAGGGTAAAGTTGTGTTGTGAGGTGTTTTGCATGATAATGACTTCATAAGATAGTTAAAACAACAGTATGAAAAGTATAGCAAAAGATCGGTGTTTCACACGATTTTAGTCGTGTGTTTACTTGTATTCCTCCCCAAAAAGAGTATAAAACATTTAAAATGTATTTAAAGAGTGTTCGAAGGGGATATGAACTCACTTGATAGTTTGAAGATTGTGAGGTGGAAAACCGAGCAGAGTTTCGTCTCGGGAAACTGATTTTTCTTGGGATCCTCGGGAATCTCGGGAGTAGAATCGGCCTCCGGGACTTGAGCCAAAAAGACCAGAGCTTCGGGTTTGAACGGACACGGAAAACGAGGAAATGCTGAGAGAGAGAGAAGAGAAATGAACCCTTTCTTTGGAAACCCTCGCATTCTATTTATAGGAAGGCAAGTCTGCCTCGGTACGCGGGGCGTACGCTCGTACGCGCTGCGTACGCGTACGTCATGCATGACCGAAGCCTCGACTGCCTCGGTTCGGATGGGACGGGTTCTTGGGTTATCGGGTCGGATGGGACGGGTTGCTGGGGAGGTGGGTCGGATGGGACGCCGGGTCGGATGGGACGTCGGATCGGACGGGTCGGACGGGTCGGACGGGTCGGTTTCCTCGGATATGGCGACGTGGACGATCCGAGGCCAATCCTCTCGGTTACGCGGGGCGTACAGGAGTACGCAGCGCGTACTTCGGAGAAGGACGCTGACTCCTCTTCGGATAATATCCGAATTTTGAATTAAATAATTAATTAATTTATTTAATAAACTTCAAAAATCCATATCTTCTTCATACGAACTCCGTTTTCGATGGTCTTTATATCCACGCGTAGGTGAGACTACGATCTACAACTTTCGTTTAGACTCCGTTGGCAAATTCCAAAATTATTTTTATTATTTATTTTATAACTAATCGTTTTTAAGGAATTTCTTTGAAAAATCATAACTTCCTCATGCGAAGTCAGATTTGGACGTTCTTTTTGCGTACGCTCACGGTTTAATGTTATCTATGACTTTCATTTAGATACCTAAGGCTAAATGTTATCGTATTGAAACTTTGCGTTTTTCGTTTGATCGGTGTTGTCGGTTTTGACAGAAATCTTAGAATGGTCATAGCTTCTTCGCCATAACTCAGATTTTAGTGTTTCTTTATTTATTTGGAACCTTTAAGACGATATCTACTACATAGCGTACTCCAAATCAGAGCTTTTGAACAATTCATTTATCGATGATATTCCCATTACATTCAAAAGGGGTTACAAGACTCGGTTTATAATGCCCGGGATAACGGGTTGTTACATCATCCCCCCGTTAAACGGAATTTCGTCCCGAAATTTAATACAAGGTAAGAGTTTTAGGGGCTGAGGAAGAGATGCGGATACTTCTGTAGCATTTGGTCTTCCCGTTCCCATGTGAATTCGGGTCCTCTCTTAGCATTCCATCGAACTTTTACTATTGGAATGCGACTCTGTTTGGTCCTTTTAACTTCCCTATCCATGATCTCGACGGGTTCTTCCACAAAGTTGAGATTTTCGTTTAACGCGATTTCATCGAGTGGGATTACAAGCGTTTCGTCGGACAAACACTTTTTCAGGTTCGACGCGTGGAATACTGGATGTACTTTGTTAAGCTCGATTGGAAGTTGGAGTTTGTAGGCCACTGGACCAACTCTCGAAATGATTTCGAAGGGTCCAATGTACCTGGGGTTTAGCTTTCCACGCTTCCCAAAGCGTATCATGCCTTTCCAGGGTGAGACCTTCAGTAGCACACGGTCGCCAATCTGGAATTCCAAGGGTTTACGTCTCCTGTCGGCATAGCTCTTTTGTCTATCCCTTGAGGACTTCAGTCGTTCTCGTATTTGCACGATCTTTTCGGTAGTCTCTCTGATGATCTCTGGGCCAGTAAGGGTGCTCTTAGTGACTAGACCTTTTGCCAATTGGGTGTCGCCCACTTCCGTCCAGCACAGGGGTGATCTGCACTTACGGCCGTAAAGGGCTTCGTACGGAGCGGTCTTGATACTAGTATGATAACTATTGTTATAAGAGAACTCGACCAAAGGCAAGTGAATATCCCATGCCTTGCCAAAGTCGATTACACATGCTCGCAACATGTCTTCCAAGGTTTGGATCGTCCTCTCACTCTGTCCGTCAGTTTGAGGGTGGTATGCTGTACTCATGTCCAACCTTGTTCCCATGGATTTTTGCAGTGATTGCCAAAATCTGGAAGTGAACCTGCTGTCTCTATCTGAGATGATGGACATTGGTACTCCATGAAGTCGTACGATCTCCCGGATGTAGGTTCTTGATAGTTTTTCCATCCTATCGGTTTCCTTGATAGGTAAGAAATGGGCTGATTTGGTTAATCTGTCGACGATTACCCAAATAGTATCTTGGCCACCCTGAGTTTTGGGCAGTTTGGTTATGAAGTCCATGGAAATCTGCTCCCATTTCCACTCAGGTATATCAGGTTGTTGGAGTAGGCCTGAGGGTTTTTGGTGTTCTATTTTTATTTTGGCGCAAGTTAAACACTTGCCCACGTACGTAGCGATCTCCGCTTTCATGTTTGGCCACCAGTAGAGTTGCTTGAGATCTAGATACATTTTGTCTGACCCTGGGTGTACGGAGTATGGGGTCCTGTGTGCCTCACTCATAACTACCTCTCTGAATCCCCCAAACTTTGGTGTCCAGATCCGGTTCATGAGGTAGCGTGCTCCGTCACTCTTGATTTCTAAGTTCTTGTCCATTCCCCTAAGGGCCTCACCTGCCACGTTTTCGGGTTTCAAGGCCTCTAATTGAGCTTCCTTGACTTGCGTTGATAGGTGCGAATGGATCGACATAGCTAATGACTTCACTCTCCGGCCTGAGTACTCCTTTCGACTAAGGGCATCGGCTACGACGTTTGCCTTTCCCGGATGATAGCGAATATCGCATTCGTAATCACTGAGTAGCTCGACCCATCGCCGTTGTCTCATGTTGAGCTCCTTCTGATCGAAAATGTGTTGTAAGCTCTTGTGGTCGGTAACGATAGTGCTCTTCGTTCCATACAAGTAATGTCTCCAGATCTTCAGGGCAAACACTACTGCTCCTAGCTCAAGATCGTGGGTCGTGTAGTTAACCTCATGTGTTTTCAACTGTCTCGAGGCGTAGGCGATGACCTTACCTCGCTGCATCAGAACACATCCGAGTCCTTGGTTTGATGCATCGCAATAAACTACGAAGTCTTCTATTCCTTCAGGAAGGGATAGTATTGGTGCGGTGCACAAGGCTCGTTTGAGCGTTTGGAACGCTCTTTCTTGTTTCTCTTCCCAGTCAAAGGCCACACCTTTCTGGGTTAGGGTTGTAAGAGGCTTCGCTATTCGTGAGAAGTTCTGAATGAACCTGCGGTAGTAGCCAGCGAGACCTAGAAATTGGCGAATTTCTGTAGGAGTCTTCGGTGCTGACCAGTTCTCAATGGCCTTAATTTTGGATGGGTCCACGTGGATTCCCTCTTCGCTTACCACGTGTCCTAAGAATTCGACTCTTCGGATCCAAAATTCACATTTCGAGAACTTCGCATAAAGTTTCTCTTTTCGTAATATCCCTAGAACTTGTCGCAGATGATCGCCATGCTCTTTCTTACTTCGGGAGTAGATCAGGATGTCGTCAATGAAAACGATGACGAACTGATCCAAGTAAGGTCGGCATACTCTATTCATCAGATCCATGAAGACTGCGGGCGCATTGGTCAATCCGAATGGCATCACCACGAACTCGTAATGTCCGTAACGAGTTCGGAAGGCGGTCTTCGGCACATCCTCCTCTAGCACTCGTAACTGGTGATACCCGGACCTCAGATCAATCTTAGAAAAATAGTTCGCCCCTTGCAGTTGGTCGAATAGATCATCTATGCGCGGTAGAGGATAACGATTCTTGACCGTCAGTTTGTTGAGTTCTCTGTAGTCGATGCACATTCTGAACGATCCATCTTTCTTTTTCACAAACAACACGGGTGCTCCCCATGGTGAGAAGCTCGGTCTGATGAATCCTTTTCCCAGTAGTTCATTCAGTTGACTGGATAGCTCCTGCATCTCTGCCGGGGCTAATCGATAGGGTGCTTTGGCTACTGGGGTAGCTCCGGGAATCAGATCGATTCTGAATTCGACTTGTCTTACGGGTGGTATCCCTGGAAGGTCCTCGGGAAACACATCGGGAAAATCGCATACGTCGGGCACATCCTTGATGTCCCGGACTTCGCGTTTCACGTCTACAACATGTGCAAGAAATGCGTGACACTCCTTTCGTAAGTGCTTCTGAGCTTGGATACTTGAGATGATTCTAAGAGTGGTACTAGGTTTGTCGCCCAAGACGAGGAAAGTTTCGCCGGTTGGCAGATTAAGGCGAACGGCCTTATCGTAACATAGAATGTCCGCACGATGTGAACTCAGCCAATCCATGCCAATGATGACATCGAAACACTTAATCGAGACTGGCATGAGGTTGATTTGAAAGGGATTATCGTTTAGAGTTAGGGTGCAGTTTAAGTATATCTCTTTAGTGCTTTCAGTTTTCCCGTTGGCCATTTCTACTATGAGTGGTTCACTTAATGATTGTGGTAATGGTTTTAGCATGCTTTTAAAGTCGTGACTCACAAAACTCCTTTCCGCTCCACTATCAAACAAAATGCATGCATACGAGTTATCGAGAAGAAACGTACCCGTAACAACAGTAGGGTCCGCAATGGCTTCATCTTGTCCCATTGCGAAAACTCGGCCTCTCCCGCCGATATTCCTGTTGTTTGCCTTCGGGCAGTCCTTGCGGTAGTGCCCTGTGCTCCCGCACTCAAAGCAAGCGCGGCTTACTCCGGTATTAGCAGTGGGGGCGGATTGTTGGGTTGGCTCCTTGCAATAGCGGGCTGTATGACCCTTCTTATTGCACCTGGTGCATTGAAGGCCATGACAGAGACCGTGATGGTGGAAGTTGCACTGGTTACATTTCGGTAGCTTTCCATTGTATGAACTTGTGGGGGCAGAGTTGGTAGGAACAGTAATGGCGTGGGTCGCTATCACTTGTTGTTTCTTGGGGTTCTCCTGGAGGATTTGTCCCCTCCTCTTGTTCCAAGGCCTACTCTGTCCCTGAGCCTCCCTAGGTGGATTTGCGGTTGTTGTGATGGTACTCTGTTTTGCTCCGTGATCGATGAGTCGTTGCGCCAGGCGTTTAGCGCTGTTGTAGGTGATAGGGTTGGAGGCTAGGACATGCCCTTGAATCTGGGGTGACAACCCCCAAATGTACCTTTCGACCTTCTTTGATTCTGGGTTGACCATGGTAGGGCACAAAGCAGCGAGATCGTTGAACCTAGCTGTGTAAGCGACTAGGTCAGACCCGACCATTTTCAAATTCCAGAGTTCTTGCTCAAGCTTTTGCACTTCACCCCTTGGGCAGTATTCTTCCAGTAGTAGTACCTTCAGTTCTTCCCAACTCATGGCGTTAGCGACAGTGAGCGTCACTGAGTTCACATGGCTTTTCCACCAAGTGAGGGCTCGATCTATGAAGGTGCAAGCAGCGAACTTAACCTTGCTTGTTTCTTGGCACGAGCAGATCTCGAAGACCGTTTCGGTCTTTTCGAACCATTGCATTAGTGCAATGACTCCTCCTGTTCCATTAAAAGTTTTTGGTTTAGCGTTAGAGAACTCCTTGTAAGTACATTCTCTTCCTTGGCCATGACCAGTGCCATGATTTGGATGATTCGTGCTGCTTCCCGCCCCTCCATTCCCTTGGGAGTTTATTTGCGAGAGGGCTGCGGTTACCGCTGCTGTGATAGCAGCCTGAACCATGGCCGGATCATAAGCTGGTGGTGGAGGTGGTGGTGGTGCCGTGCCCGGCCTGGGCCTTAAGTTTGGACGAGGAGGCATCTTGCTGCCAAAAGGAAAATATGGAAGAAAATTATAAGTTTTGGCAGTTCAAAGTTGAATGATATTGAGTTAACTGTCTTAAATAGATTAAGAATTTGGTTTGATCAACAATGGGTTTTGAGCTTGATTTATTAATAACGTTTGAATGGATGCACTTATGAGTTGAACGGAATACACATATTGAAAATCAGAGAAGGGGGGGGGGGTATGCCCCATATATATAAAACATATAGTCGTGTTACATCCGAGTTTAGACAAAACTTTTTGACCTTTCTAAGGTCTCCGATTACAGAAAGTTTCAACGAAAAGGAAATTCTTATCCGAAGTCCTAATTTATAACAAAATTTGAAATCCTGGCAGGCACTACTTGCGACGTAGGTTGCGCTTGGAGCTTGACTCCGCATCTGATTGCTTCGATTCCATTAGGCGTCGATCAAAAGCGGCTTGTCGCTCCCTTAACTCGGCTAGGGCTGCAATTATCTGTGCCTGAAATGCCTCAGACTGGAGTTGGACATTATCTTGTATCTTGTCCAGTCTACGGATATCGGAAGTGTGAACCTGCACTTCCACGTTGATATCCCGGAGTCGGCTTGCTTGTACTCCGGACTGATAGGACTGATTGGCTAACTTACCAACCATTACCGGGAGTGCTCGATCAGCCGAACTGCCACCGCGGACATCGTAGAAGTCCCGACACATGCCGTAGGGAGGGCGTATGCCTTGTTGTTGGCTCCAATGATGTAGGTGACTTCCCCAGACGGGAGTGGGTCCTTGGAAGTTCCTCACATGGACAGGAGGTTGAATGGGTGGTGGATCGATCACTTCAGGTTCTGAGTCAGTACCGGAGTCATCACCCAATTCTATGGGTTCCTCATCCTCTTCTGGATCATCTTCGATCCATCCTCCGTTGCCTTGGTTGGGAAAGTAGGGGTCATTGGGGTGGTGAAATCCAGCCATTTGACTGTACGAGAAATAGGGTCATAAGAATTGAATAAAGTCGGAACATGCAAAACATGTAAGTTAGTTTAAATAGCAACTACTCCTATAGCATTTAAATTATTGTGTTTGATTCTAATAACGGTTTGGTAAGTTTTTAAAATTTGTTGTCCACTGCAGACACCCCTCGGCACACGTTAGTCGGCTCTCGGACAAATATAGTTGATCAGGCTATATCCTTCCCAGTTCCGATTACATGTCCCAAGGCGTACCTGTACTGCACAACTCATTAATAATACTTCTAATATGGTACGATGTGGAACTGTTATTTATTACTAAATGAATGCATGCTTACTTACAAAAACTAAATAGATTAAATTTTCAAAAGCATGACTCTTCTCAGAGTGTTTTGCCCAGTTGAGTTTATAGTTGTATATATAAAAAAAAATGGTTTTGATATACTTAATTCACTATAAACGAAGCTCTGATACCAATCTGTCACACCCCCAAACCTGAACGGCGGAATCGTTCGGGGGCGGAGGACATCATATTCAGTATCATAACAGTTCATAGAAAGGAAAGTACACACCACCATAATATAAATATGTTTGAAAAGTTTACATGATTGTAAGTGTTACATGTTTGCAAAAGAAATCACATATAAAATAGTGATCCAAAATATGTTACTAACGCCAATGCGTTAGTCTTCAGAAGTAGTTGCTACCTGGCTAGCGGTTTCCTGTGAATACAAGTTATTTCAAAGAAAAAGTGTCAACATTTAAGTTGGTGAGTTCATAAGTAGTGTTTTGAGAAGATGTATGCCATTCGAAAGTGTTTGCATGTTTTCCAGAAAAAAACCCTTATTTTCTTATAAAAGTATGCAATGCATATGAATGTTCGTGATGTAAATTGCAACTAATTGTACCGAGAAAATCCCTTATTTTCCTATTAGTTGTTTGGTTTGTATACAGGAAAAACCCTTATTTCCCTGACATAACTGGCAGTCTCTAAGACCGAAAATCGCAAGCAAGCGACGTGCTCGAAAGGTGTGGCATAGTTTTACATAGTAAAGCTATACGAAGATCTCACTTATTAGATGAAGAATAGTTTTAATGACTACTCGTTCATAAAAGCATAATACCATAATAATTGTATATCCGATGAGTTTTATAACCATACTAAACATAATATGCCTGTAGCGACGTTCTTCAGGCGTCGTAGCGTTATGACAACTGTCACCCCATAAGACGGACTGTAGCTAACAGTCAGGGCGCGGGATCATGACTTCCCGTATAGATCTATACACATTTGACACGTTCTCCAAACGGGAGACTCTGGTTATAGACAGGACTTGCAGCATTATTTTCTAATAAAGAAAGTAACGTTTGAAGATATACACGACTCATGGATCCTCAACTAAGTCCGTAGTAAGGTAGTAGTTTGTATGCAAAGTTTAACCTCTTTCACAAAGTTTGACAAAGCATAATCATAAATTCTTTGAATGCATGAAATGATTTAGTAGAGAATGTTACCCTTGATATGATGTATTTGTATGTAAACGTATAAATAAAACATATTTCTATTTATAAACATATTGTATCCCAATAGGGTAAAGTTGTGTTGTGAGGTGTTTTGCATGATAATGACTTCATAAGATAGTTAAAACAACAGTATGAAAAGTATAGCAAAAGATCGGTGTTTCACACGATTTTAGTCGTGTGTTTACTTGTATTCCTCCCCAAAAAGAGTATAAAACATTTAAAATGTATTTAAAGAGTGTTCGAAGGGGATATGAACTCACTTGATAGTTTGAAGATTGTGAGGTGGAAAACCGAGCAGAGTTTCGTCTCGGGAAACTGATTTTTCTTGGGATCCTCGGGAATCTCGGGAGTAGAATCGGCCTCCGGGACTTGAGCCAAAAAGACCAGAGCTTCGGGTTTGAACGGACACGGAAAACGAGGAAATGCTGAGAGAGAGAGAAGAGAAATGAACCCTTTCTTTGGAAACCCTCGCATTCTATTTATAGGAAGGCAAGTCTGCCTCGGTACGCGGGGCGTACGCTCGTACGCGCTGCGTACGCGTACGTCATGCATGACCGAAGCCTCGACTGCCTCGGTTCGGATGGGACGGGTTCTTGGGTTATCGGGTCGGATGGGACGGGTTGCTGGGGAGGTGGGTCGGATGGGACGCCGGGTCGGATGGGACGTCGGATCGGACGGGTCGGACGGGTCGGACGGGTCGGTTTCCTCGGATATGGCGACGTGGACGATCCGAGGCCAATCCTCTCGGTTACGCGGGGCGTACAGGAGTACGCAGCGCGTACTTCGGAGAAGGACGCTGACTCCTCTTCGGATAATATCCGAATTTTGAATTAAATAATTAATTAATTTATTTAATAAACTTCAAAAATCCATATCTTCTTCATACGAACTCCGTTTTCGATGGTCTTTATATCCACGCGTAGGTGAGACTACGATCTACAACTTTCGTTTAGACTCCGTTGGCAAATTCCAAAATTATTTTTATTATTTATTTTATAACTAATCGTTTTTAAGGAATTTCTTTGAAAAATCATAACTTCCTCATGCGAAGTCAGATTTGGACGTTCTTTTTGCGTACGCTCACGGTTTAATGTTATCTATGACTTTCATTTAGATACCTAAGGCTAAATGTTATCGTATTGAAACTTTGCGTTTTTCGTTTGATCGGTGTTGTCGGTTTTGACAGAAATCTTAGAATGGTCATAGCTTCTTCGCCATAACTCAGATTTTAGTGTTTCTTTATTTATTTGGAACCTTTAAGACGATATCTACTACATAGCGTACTCCAAATCAGAGCTTTTGAACAATTCATTTATCGATGATATTCCCATTACATTCAAAAGGGGTTACAAGACTCGGTTTATAATGCCCGGGATAACGGGTTGTTACACATATTGACTCAGCTACTGTGACAACCCGATATTTCAACTCTTTGTAATGACCTAAAAAGGTCAAAGTATTGTAACCACTTTTGAGTAATAAAATTTACTTTCACAATAAAATGTCCAAATAGTTCTATTTAAATTCCTTCTATGTTTAAATGTCTTTAAACCATGATCGTACATAAAAAGACTGCCCAAATCCGATTTCATATATCGAAGTTATGATTTTTCAAAGTTCAGCTTAACAACAGACAGCTGAAAACTCGAATCGGAGATTCAGTGACTTTTGGCCGGAATGACCTAAACGAGAATCGAAGGTCTCGACAATGGTATTTCAGCGGTAAAAAGTCTGGCAAAAACCGACATCAGATAAAGAAGTTATGAATTTTCAAAGAAATTCCTTAAACACGATGAGTTATAATATAAATAAAAAAAATAATTTCGGAATTTGCCGACGGAGTCTAAACGAAAGTTGTAGAGTGTAGTCTCACCTACGCGTGGATATAAAGACCATCGGAAACGGAGTTCGTATGATGAAGATATGAATTTTTGAAGTTTATTAAATAAATTATATATTTATTTAATTCAAAATTCGGGCCTTATCCGAAGAGGAGTCAGCGTCCTCATCCGAGGTACGCGCTGCGTACTCTTGTACGCCCTGCGTACCCGAGAGACTTGGCCTCTGATCGTCCATGTCGCCCTATCCGAGGCTTCCGACCCGTCCGACCCGCCCGTCCGACCAACCCGTCCGACCCGCTGTCCCATCCGACCCGCCTCCCCATCCGATCCGTCCCATCCGAAGCCGAGGCAGTCGAGGCTTCGGTCATGCATGATGTACGCGTACGCGCTGCGTACGAGCGTACGCCCCGCGTACCGAGGTGGTTCAGCCCTCCAATAAATAGAATGCGAGGGCTTCCGAGAAAAATGATCATTTCTCTCCTTTCTCTCACAATCTTGCCTCGTTTTCCGTGCCCGTTCAAACCTGAAGCTCTGGTCTTTTTGCTCATGTCCCGAGGGTCGATTTTACTCCCGAGATTCCTGAGAATCCCGAGAAAAATCCGTTTCCCGAGACGAAACTCTGCCCGGTTTTCCACCTCGCTATCTTCAAACTTTCAAGTGAGTTCATACCCCTTAATTTACCTTTTAAATATTCTATAAATTCTTTTATATGTTTTCAAGGGGGGATTACAAGTAAAACACACGAGTATTATCGTGTGTTACATAAAGAACTCTTTTATATGCTGTTATATATCCAAATCACATACGATTTACAAACTTTTAAGGAACTTTCATATATATAACATATGTTAAAATAGCATTCTATCTTTTGAAATATAAATTTGTTGTAATGCATGTATAAACAAAACTTTTCTTATATTATACTTGTCAATCTTAGACTTTACACCAAAAATCTATGCTTTCAGAAACACATGATTCCTTTTATAGGTATTTCTAAACAAACGAGACACACTGTTACAAAACTATAATAGGTATAGTTTTACGAACAAATTTCTAACTCTTATGTACTAGAAACATGAATTTCAAGAAGTCACTTTTGTATACAAGAACAAACGTAACATTTTAACAAGTAGATCTGTTTTTATACCACGGTTTTGTGAGACAGTACTTCATGTACATTCGAGTACACATTTCAAGTCCTGTATTTTATACCAGAATCCCTTGGAGGGGGAGCATGGTGTTTGTGTATAGATCTATACGGGCTTGACAACCCGCGCCCCGACTGTTAGCCGCAGTCCACCGTTTGGGGTGACAAACGTCATAACATTCCAACGCCTGAAGAACGTTGTGTATAGGCATTCCGAGTCAATAGTATGGTTATAAAACTCACATGGGGTATTAAAAATGCATTGATTTACAAGTTTTTCAAAACACATTGGTTATTTTACACTTACATACATTTTGGAAACAAACCTTGGTCTTGAGAGAAGGCTACTTTTATACTATTAGAAAATATAGGATTTTCTAAACACAAACAAACAAAGACAAAACATTTCATTTCATACAAACATTGTCACTTAAATACTTATGAAACTCACCAGCTTAAATGCTCATCTACTCTTTCAAAATTTCTTGTATGTCCCATGGAATCAGTAATTTCAGGTATCATTATGCTTTTGATGAAAGGATGCTGCGGCGCCAGTTTAATCTCGTATTTTGGCATCATATTGTAATTGGTTTTGAACATGTAACTTTTGACAAATGTAAACTTTCAATTATATATATGATGGTTGTATTGCTTTCTTTACTATGTATCCATTTGTTACGCTACCACATGAAGTCATCCGCCCCCGAACGTTTCCGTCGTTCAGGTTTGGGGGTGTGACAGCTACTCTTCCTGCTGCAGTCACAATCGCCGTTTCAGCCATCATGGCTTATATCAATGCAAGTAATGCAAGTAAAAATGGGAATGGTGTCAACCATTCAAATCTCTGCAACAATCAAGGAAACCAACAAGTGCGAGCCCATAAGAATACTTCAACCCACAAACCTCGTAACAGGAAACAAAAACCCTGGAATAGGAAAGGGAACAGTTTGAAAGAAGGGCCTCCCAAAAGACAACATATAGTGACATCTTACACTGTTACTATTCCTACCACCCCAACACCCCTAAGGCCGTATAACGACAACCAACCTAAATGCAACTGATGCAACTTTCATCATCACGGACATTGCCATGAATGGTATTGCGCTAGGTGCAACCGGAAGGGGTACACCGTCCGCTCCTGAAGAGGACCAATCGAACCACCCGCTCTAACCACGAATGTTGGAGTTGGCCGTACTTGCTATTAGTGTGGAGCAACAGGGCACTTCCGAAGGGACTACCCGAAAGCAAACAATAGAAATGCTGGCGGGAGAGGTCGAGCATTCGTAATGGGCCAACAGGAAGCCGTTGGAGATCCCACTATTGTTACGGGTACGTTTCCCCTTGACAACTCCTATGCATGCATTTTGCTTATTAGTGGAGCGGAGATGAGTTTCTTAAACCATAGATTTAAAAATCTACTCAATCAAACAACCCAATCATTAAGCAAAACCTTCATAGTAGTAATATCAATAGACTGAAAGCACTGAAAACACATAAGTAGAATGCACTATCTCACTAACAAACACTTTTACTGATCGACTTCCCCATTAATAAGACAAGAAGTTCCCAAATAGCTACTAGAAATGGATTGGCTTGGTCTTCACAGTACCAATTGCATGTGCTATGAAAAGACCCTTCACTTTCTCCGTTGTGTAACAAAAACCTTTCGATCTTTAACGACAAACCCAACACAATTTTTCAAAATCATAGTTAGGTTTCAAAACCCTGAGGTACTCATGTGAGGAGTACTATATCCTTACAACCTTCCCATAGTGTCCCCCAGCAGATCATTTAGAAATACCACGCGTACAACGAGTCAACTCCAAGCTAGGAAACTAGGAGTGAATTCAACCAGGAACTTCAAAATGAAGCTGCCCTAAAGCATCAAGTGAATATGCTAACATTTAGAAGAACATAAGTAAATAAACCCAAAACCACACGATCCCTACCGGTCGAAGCGATAGTAGGAGTAATGAAGGTCCGCTGGAACACCCGCATTGGCATCTAGATACATAAAGGAACAAGAAGAACAAATGGACCAGAAGCTCTCACGCCTGCCCGCAACAATTGCAGTCCCAGTCAAAATGCGAATTTCGGGACGAAATTCTCTGTAACGGGGGGATAATATAACACCAGCAAAATTAGGGCCAAAATTTAACATTTATAAAAACAATAATTAGGATATACCAAGTGGTATATATCGTAAAGAGGTTTCCAAAAATATAAACAACACTAAAATCCGAGTTATAACGAAGAAATTATGACCAATCGAAGATCCACGACAATACCGGTAAAACACTGTTAAGCATAAAATACAAAATCCTGATAAAATACTTTTTAGCCTTAGGTATCTAAATAAAGGTCATAGATATCATTAAACCGTGAACATGCATAAAAAGAATGCCCAAATCTGACTTCGTATGAGGAAGTTATGATTTTTCGAAGTTTCTGACCTAGCAGTAGACAGCTAAAAACTCGAAATAGAGATCGAGCGGTCTTTAGCCGACACAACCTAAACGAAAGTTGAAGACCCCGACAATAGGAGTACAACAGTAAAAAGTCTGACGAAAATGGACACCAGATGAATGAGTTATGGAATTTAAACCGACTTTTCCAGGCCCCGCCTGTTAAAAATAATATAATAAAAATAAATTCAAAACTGGTCGACGGAGTCTAAACGAGAGTTGTAGAGCCATTTCTTAGCTACGCATGGATATAAAGAACGTCGAAAACGGAGCTCGTATGCAAAAGATATGATTTTCTGAAGTCCGGGAAACGAATTTTGACGTTGTGTAAGAACTGTCAGTGTTCATGACGTGAACAATGTTTTCATGATGTGAACAGTCTGACTGATGCGTTTCATAGCCACTTGACAGATGACACATGCCATGATGATTTTGGGACAAACTCACGACGTGAACTTCAATTTTTAGCCTATATATAGAAATCGAAGCCTTTCGAGTTTGGATGCTCATTCCTAACCTCTCTCCTACTTCTACTTTCCGTTAAGCCCCTCTAAACCACCCCGAAGCCTCGGTAACACTCCTGGAACACTACGCATGGACCGACACCAAGAAGTTCCCGAGACACTGCTTCTCTCCAGTCGAAGTACTGCCTGCGTGAAGCCCCGGGTTTTTATACTCAAGCTCTGAAGGAAGTTTTATACTCCCGAGATCCCCGAGAGTCCCGAGATTTCAACTCTCTCTAGTCGAAGTTCTGCTTGATTCTTCTCTCGACTACTTCAAAACAACCACTTCAATCAAGTGAGTTCATACCCCTACAAACACACTTTAAATACGTTTTTAACTGCTTTTAAACACTTTTAATGGGGGGGGGGGAATACAAGTAAACACACGGCTAAAATCGTGTGAAATATCGATCTTTTGCTATACTTTTCATATTGTTGTTTTAACTATCAAGTTGTTATCATGCACAACACCTCACAACACAACTTTACCCTCTTCGGATACAATATGTTTTATAAATAGAAATATGTTTTATTTATACATTTACATACTACATCATATCAAGGGTAACCATCTTTGTTAACCCATTTTATGCATTCAAAGAACTTATGATTTATGCTTTGTCAAACATTGTGAAAGAGAATAAACATTGCATACAAAAACTATCACTTTAATACAGACTTAGTTGAGAATCCGTGACAAGATTATATCTTCAATGCTACCTTTTTGTTAAAAGGAACAACTTAAAGTCATGTCCATTATAACCAGAGTCTCCCATGGGAGAGCGTGTCAAATGTGTATAGATCTATACGGGAAGGCATGATCACGCACCCTAACTGTTTGCTACAGTCCTTTAGGTGACAGGTTGTCATAAATGTTTCGACGCCTGAAGACCGTCGCCACAGGCGTATTATGTTTAGTATGGTTATAAAACTAACCGGATAGACAATTAATATGGTATTCTGATTTTATGATTGAGTAGTTATTAAAACTATTTTTCATCTAACAAGTGCGATCTTCTTATAACTATATTATATAAAACAATGCCTCAACCTTTAAGCATGTCAGTTGCTTGCGATTTTTGGTCTTGGACATTAGAGACTGAATGTTACTTTAGGAAAATAAGGGATTTTCCTGTATCTAAAACAATCAACTAATAGGAAAATAAGGGATTTTCCTGGTGCAACTATTTACAATTCACACCTCAAACATTCATATGCATTTCATACTTTTATAAGAAAATAAGGGATTTTCTTGTAAAACGCACGAACTTTGGAATGGCATACATTTTCTCAAAACTGCTTATGAACTCACCAACTTAATTGTTGACGCTTTTTCTTTGAAATAACTTGTATTCTCAGGGAACCGCTAAGCAGGTTTGGAAATCATGTTTTAGGGATTAACATTCTGGCATTAATGACTTCTTTTGAAACATGTTATTGTGTTTATATTTTGAATATGTAACAACTACAACTATGTAAACACTTTTAAATATTTATATATTTGGTGGTGTGTCCTTTCCTTACTATGCAATTGTTATGATACTGAATATGACGTCCTCCGCCCCCGAACGTTTCCGCCGTTCTGGTTTGGGGGTGTGATATAATTGATCTCAACTATGGTTATTTCATCTATTTGAGCTGTTGCCATTGAGTAAATCCATGTCTTCATGTGGAATGGTTCAAATTATTCACACAACAACCACTCTTATATTAAACTTTCAGATATCCTTTTAAGAGATTCCATACAACCAAGTACCACTTCTTTGTCTGGATTAGGAGTTTTTTTTTTTTTTTGGTATTCTACATGGTGTACCTTCATTGGGTATGAGTTGGATGTTATGAGATATGATTTCTAGGATGATAAGATAGAATATTCATGAGAAGCAGGGATATCATGTTTAAAGATAATGTCCTCTATAAAGGTACGCTTGGAGAAAATCTTGAAGGAAAGTAGAAACCACACGAGTATTGTTAATTTCTATTCAATTCGATTACAAAGAATGACACTACATGACCTGTCTGCACTCTACAGATATGTGAAAGTTTACTTGTCGAATATGAAGACAAAATATTATCTAAAGGCCTTGAGCATGAAAGATTCCATATTGTGTAAGAGTAATGGTAGGCGAGCTAAGCTCACTTGAAAATAATCAAAGTTGGTCCTTCGTCAAGCTACCAATAGGGAATGAAGGACTACAAAAGATGTGGGTATTCAAGGTCAAAGACGAAGATGGACATGATCAAGAAGTACAAGGCCAAATTAGTGGTCTTTGGTAATGTGCTTCAAAAGGTCTACATTTTGAGCAACTAGATGTAAAGATTGCATTCTTTCATTAAGATCTTGATGAAGATATATACATGGCACAACAAAAACGTTTTCGTATAGCTAGTAAAGAAAACATGATGAGCAAGTTAAAGAAAAATCTATATGGATTGAAGCAAGCTCAAAGGAAATGGTACTTTAATCTTTATAGTATTATGTACATGAATTACTATGTGAGTTGTTAGATGGTTCTTTGTTGCTTGCTAATGAAGTTTAGTTCCTCGTATATCATCCTTATATTGAGTGTTGTTGACATGTTAGTTGGATCAAGCATACATGAGATTAGCAAAATGAAGAAGTAGTATTTCAAATAGTTCAAGATAAATGACTTAGGAGATACCAAATAGATTCTATACATGAGCATAGTTAGAGGCAGTTGCTGGTATTCTAAAGCGTTCCCAACAAAAGTATATGAAGAAAGTCATGGAGAAATTATGCATGACAAATGTTAAGGCCAAAAGCACATGTTTGGGGAGTCTTCTGTTATTCTCAAAGAAGCAATCCCAAAGAAGGATGCAAACAAATAAGAAATGAATAAAGTTCCTTATGTCACAACAATTGGTAGTTTGATGTATATTATGGTATATACTATGCCATATGTTACTCTTGTAGTGAGATTTACTAGTTGATTTATGTCAAATCTCGGAAAGAAGCCTCGGGAAGGAGTCAAGTGGTTTCTATGCTAGTTGAAAGGCACTCTCCTGGTTGCTTTATGTTTCAATAAAAAGAACCCAAATGTAGATTTTGGGAGGTTGGGTAGATGCAAAGAAAATAACAGAATTTATGGGTTCACTATTGTGGGTACATCCATCAGTCGGATGTCCAAATTACAAAAGATTGTTGCTCTATAATGCATAAAAGTATAATTGTGGCAGTTATAGAAGCTGCCACATAGCTTATATGATAGCTTATATGGTTGAAGAACTCCGAATCAGAGTTTGGCAAGATACAATATAACTATGTCCTACATTGTAATAACCAAAATGCAGTGAACATTGAGAAGAATCTAGAGTGTCTTGGCATTCTGATAACCAAAGAACAGTTTATCTGTTATGAATAATTAGTTTTGTAGAAATGCCAAGGCCATTGAAAGGTTTTTATGAAAAATGACTAAATGGTAAAACTCAACATGTCATATTTATTTTTTTAATGTGCGACATAATCAAATAAATATAACATTTTATTGTAGATAGTAATAATGGTCTGATCAATAAAAAAAACAAGAAATGTTGTCATTCCATTAGAAAATTTTAAATATCACTTTGGTTGCTATGGTTACCAAAATATAATAACATTTATGTAATTTGTCCACTATTTTGTTATTCAATCTCAAAATGTATGCACCCATTATTTGTTTGAGTTTCTTAACGTTAGGCAACGGTCCATCTTGTAATTAATTCAAATTGAAATAAGACTCTGAAGAATATGACCATTTTGTAATGGTCTAAAAACTACATGTTTATAGTAACAAATTCCTGGTCAATCTGCATGATTTTGCCATTACGCTCCTCCCCTCCTCTCTTTAATTCCTTATCTTCAAAGTATACTATTTCACTTTTAATTTGTTCTCTTTATCATCATTTTCGTAATTCGTTCAAGTAGTTTCTCTTTGCTTACATGTAGCTTTGTTAATGATTACTTTATTCAAGACAACTTGTTGACAGCCATATGATTGTTTCATATAGCCTCCAGACCTAGAAATCCATTTAAGCTCTTCTTAGCTTATTTGATTTCCTTTTTCAGAAAGAAAAAAAACATGTATTTGGCTACCTTATGTGTAAGTCTTCGTAAATTTATTGCAATCGACATAACTTGGATCGAAAAATCCTGCGTTGAGGAAGGGAATTGAATTTTCCAGGGCTCTGAAAGTCTCTAAAGAAATCGGTGAGTATAGTTATCTTGTATAGTCATCCCCATGATAACCTCAAGCTACTCGAAACTTTTTGGTATTGTGGTAGATTGAAATGCCAAAGTCGACCATAATCTGATGCTAGATTTTTATTCTGATTACATGGCTCCTGATTCCTATTCTTTCTGTACAAAGTTAGGGATCTTCTTGCGGTAAATAACAATTTCATAAACAGCAAGCTTACTTGAAATATCTAAGCTTAAAATAGCAATCTTTCTTGCTCCTGATTCCGAAGCCATACAAAAACTACTCCCTGAGTAGAAAGTTTCACATATGGGTCCTCCAATAACACCAACGGCTTCACCCATGGACACCCCATGCATGTACAAATTGAATAATTTTTTTGAGTACTGATCGTTATACATCTATTTTTTGTTTCAGGGAAAATCATTACCATCACAATTTGCTAATGCAAGAGTAAATTGATGTTTCTCATTGATTTCTACATATTTTCCTAAACAAGAGAACACCTTACAGAAGTGAGGTTTTTCCATCAACTTTCTAAAGATAGAAGAAAATGCAGGTTCTGGATGAGTACTCTTCAAGTCTTTTTAAAAAATCTTGAAGTGAAGTATGCAGTTGTCAACAAGTAATATGCTTTCTTCTATTCCACGTTCAATGTACTGCAAAAGGAGAACGTTATATCAGCTTGAGATGGATGCTTTCCGATACATTGTCAATGTGTCATTGTCCTGTTCTATTCTTCCTTGTGCTTTGATGTATATAATTTCATAGAACAATTTAAAGGTCCAAGACTTCCATATTTATAATAGTTAAAAAGACAACTAAATACTTCCCTTATAATATTTTATAATCTTCAAAAGTACTCGGACATAAAATATAAACATAGTTTACCATAAATTTTGAATCTCGAAAGATACGTAACCTAAATAAAAGCAGTCGAGAAATTGATACCTTAGAACCGCCGGATTTGATGTTAATGTTCAGAATTTACGTGAGACAGATGGAAGGGTAGGATGCGCAAATGACGACGTAATGATGTTTGATAATATGCAGTACACGTGTAGAAATTATTTAGCTCTGACGATGCTTATTTGCTAATTAAGTCTTCATTTAATAAATCCATTTTTTATCCGTTTTTTATGACTTGAATTGGTAAGGCTATCATTAGAGATATTTGAAGAAAAAGACGAGGCACACTAGGTGTTTGACAAAATGCCTATTTGGCATCTGAGCATTTGTAACTAGAACTTTCCCCACCAACGGATACCTGGACATTTTCATTGAGATTATCTTCTCTCTGAAGCACCTCAAGAGCCTTTGTCATGATGCTAATGAAATCTAAATCAAATGATTCAAGAGCCTGAACAACCAATAAACTTAACATACCAAAAAAACAAAACAATATACCCTGTAAAACAAGTACTACTGCGGGTGCCCAACTTAGTCCCACTCACATCCCGTATGTATGTAACGATAACTTTGATACTTTTTTAGCAAATAGAGAAAAACGATGTAACTTAGGGCAATGTGTGCCAAAACTTTTTATGACTTTGAGATTATGTAGAATATGAATTATTGGAAGATGATGAATTTTTTTAAAGCTTTAAGATGAAATCAACCACCATAGACGAAGTTAAAAATAGAAAAAGTTACTTAAAGAACATATATATAATAAAATAATTTAAATTATATTTATGAGACAATACTAGATTTTGTATGGTTTTCTTTTAGTATATTAAGAAGTGTTTGATGTGGTTTCTAATTGGTTCCAAATGGGGACCGGGTAAAAAAAACCAATTATACATGTTTAATATTGCTTTTTAACTATTGGACTCGGTCCAAACGGTTCACTCGGTCCATGATTCGGTTTTCTCTTCAATACTGAAGGACCTACTCTTTCTTCCTTCTTCACTCGCCATCACCCCACATAACAATTACGGATCAAACAAGTCCTTGAAGGTTTTTTCATCTTCTTGTTGGTCGAATGATTATTGTTAATTCTATGTTTATGTTTGGTTAAGTTATATAACTTTGATTATGCGCAAAGGAGAAACCAATACTGATTGAGCTAAGAAACGAGGATGTTGCTCTTTGCTTGAAGATGAATGAACTAAACCAATCACTAAACCGATCACGGCTGGTGGACCCCCACCACTGACCGTAAACCTAACCTATATATACGAGTTCCCACCCTCATTTACACTTTTCTGGCCGAAAACACAGACACACACTCTCTCTCTAAAACCATCACCTAAAAAACTCAAGTTTTCTCTTCATCTATCACTCCATCCACCTTAGAACTCGTTTTGGAGCATCAACATCTAACTTTTCTTCATATCAAATGTTGTTGTTCTTGAGTTCACGAACATAAACTCTTCAAATCTTCAAATCATCAAGGGTTGACATCAGTTCAGGGCCGTAAACCCTTCAAACCTTCAAAAACCATAAACCCTTCAAAGGCGGTAAACCGTTCACGACTGAGAATAGTTCACTGCCGTAATCCCTTTCACAGCAGCAATCAGCCCTACGTCATTAATCTTGGCTGTAAACCCACTTTTCCACTTCGATCGAGTCTCGGTAACATTCCTTAACTAAAAACAAGTGTTTTTATAACACTTTAATTAATGGATTCACTAATTTAAATACAAATATGTGTTTAATTATTATTAGGATTCCGTTAACATCGCGTACAACAACTTGGGGGTCCTCATTCCAGTTTTGTTGTTCTTCATTCATGCAATTAAAAGTGAGTTCATACCCTTACTCTTTTATTATTTTAACATTTTTTAGGGTGAATACAAGCGAATCACAAATAGTTTTAGTGAACTTTATATATGAAATTTCAAATAGGATTAAAACTTATGCAATTGACACAACCAAAAGATCACCACATTTTATGAAATGCTTAAATATCTTATCCCTTTTTGTAATATGCTAAGCATAAGGGAAATTTTCAACTCACAACTATAATTGCATAATTTTCAGAACAGTACACGAACCGAGTACTTAACATAAAAGCAAACTACAATAGATATAGTTTGGGATTTCAATACATAATTTCAAATTTTCAGAGTTTATACATGAACAAACATGTAAACTATGGTAGAACTAGTTTATGGTATACATTACTAACTTTTGGATAAAAAGACTACATTACTAAATAATTATATAAGTATAATTATTTTTACTCTGCATGAGTCTCCTGGAGGGAGAGCGTGAGATTTGTACCCTTCGGGGTGCGGCATAACCAGAGTCTCCTGTAGGGAGAGCATGAGATTTGTGAAAACATCTATTCGGGATTGAAAATACCATAGCTGAACCGCTACCTACGCTTAGGTAGGCATGCCTGGGGTGAAAAATGACATAACGTCCAATGCCTGGAGAACGTCATAGAGGTCAGTAGGTCATATCAAGAATGGTTATACGAACTCACAACAGTATAAACTAACCTCTTGTTTATGGGATTTCATTCTTCATTAGTTTTATTTTCAATAAATTGAACTACTACATACTACAACCAGAGGATTTCAGGGATTTCAACGCATGGTTTTATTTTAATTAATGAAACTACTATACATACTGGTATTATACATGGTTTTTAAACAGAACATTCTATACTTATTGGTAATAGCCAGGGTCTTCATACAAAAGGGTTTTCATTCAAAATAATGTTATACAATACATCTATTGATAACCAGACATACGAACTAACACATTATGGACACCGTAACGAACTCACAGGATAGAAAATATTGGATTTTCTTGGAAACATACAAACATTTTCACAGATTCATTTAACTGGTTTTCATTACAAAAACATGCTTATGAACTCACGAGCATAATGTTGATACTCTCTTTTCAAAACCACTTGTATTCTTAGGAATTCAGTACACAGGTACTCCCGCAGCTTTTGAGAAGACGGATCGGATAGAGTCACGTCTTTTTATATTTTGTTATACTTTTGGTGTATACAAATATGTATCAAACATATGTAAATATTTTACTTATTCAATGTAATGGTTGTGTTTACTTTGCTTACTATGCTGCAATTGTTGTGATACCATATGTAATGTCCTCCACCCTGAACGTTTCCGCCGTTTCCGTTTGGGGGTGTGACAAATTGGTACCAAAGCTATTGTTTATAGTGAACTAAGTATATTGAACCATACATGGTATACAACTATGAATACTAAAGTGGCCAAAGCGCTTTGAAAACTAAAAGTATACTTTAAAAAAGAAGTACTTTATAAGAAGTATACAAGTATACATACATACAAGAAGTTGTAACATAATAAGAACTATGTAAAAGTATTTAGGACGAGTTGGGCACTATGGTTAAACCTGAATAGTTATGTAATCATACATGGGGCCAATATAACCTGATCAACTATATTTGTCTGAGATATGACCAACATGTGCTTGGAAGTGACTGTAGTGTTGCGACAAGTGTAAAACTCACGAAATCCCATACTAATGAAGAACATAGTTAAAATACTATAGGAGTGTTTTTTGATTCCGTAACACTGCACATAATTGTTACAAGTAGTACTAATCCTCTCAAATGAAAGACCTGCAATTCCTTGTTTATGTTAGTAAACCATTATTGTAGACCTCTGTTATCGCTGTAGGATTAAGATATATCTTGCTCAAAAATATGTAATTCATGATCAGTAGAAAGGTTATCATCATTTTCCCCTTTTATCTTTTAAAGAAAGATGCCTCCCAAGAAGAGACCCAACAGAAAGAACAACAACCCTCCAATAGATCCACCGCCACCACCTCCTCAGTTCGACCCTGCTATGTTCCAAGCAGCAATTACAGCCGTTGTGGCTACCATAATGTCACAGATCAATTCTGGCGGCTCTAGCCGGTCGGGAAATGGTACCCATCCCCTTAATCCTGATGGTGGTCAGGGACACCAGAAGGAGTGTTCCTACAAAGACTTTATGAATGCAAAGCCCAAATCCTTTGATGATAATGGAGGTGTCATTGCCCTGAATTGTTGGTTCGAGAAGATCGAATCAATTTTCGAGTTCTGTGTGTGCTACGAGGCAAGCAAGGTGAAGTTTGCCGCCTGGACCTTCACCGATAGAGCACTGACTTGGTGGAATAGTCAAGTTAAATCCCTAACTCTGCCATTAGCCAATGACATGGGTTGGGAAAGTCTGAAAGAGTTAATGCTTGTAGAGTATTGCCTAAGGGGTGAGATGCAAAAGCTGGAACACGAACTCTGGAACCTGAAGATGAAGGGTTCCGACATTGCTGCATTTACTGCTAGGTTCTACGACCTGGCTCTTCTGTGTCTCGGGATGGTCACCCCGGAAAGCAAGAAAATCGAGAGGTACATATGGGGATTGAAACCCCCAACTCAAGGGAACGTCTTGGCTTCTAAGCCTCTCATGTTTGACAGCGCAAAGTGTCTAGCACAAACCGTGATAGATCACGAGGTTGATCATGGAGCTATGGCAGACGTTCCCGAACCACCAGAGGAGAATGGTGAGAAGAAAAAGTTCTGGAACAAGCGCAAGGGCAAGTCTTCGTAGGGTCCCTCAAAGAAACAACAAGCAGTGGTAGTTCATGTTGCTGCCACTCCTGCCACTGTTCCTGGAACTCAAGCACATGTCAGTAGATATGCTGGTACTGTTCTGAGGTGCAATAAATGTAATTTTCATCATCACGGGCAGTATTGTGAGATGTTGTGCAATAGGTGTGGCAAAAAGGGACATAGGGCCCATTTATGCAAGACACAAGTCCAACCAACCAATCAGGCTCCTAGAGCTGGTGTTGGTCAAGCCTGTTATGGATATGGGGAGACCGGGCGTTACAAGAGGAATTTGCTAAAGGCAACAGATGGCAAACATAGGGAGAGTGCTAGCCGTGGTCCAGGAGGAAGAAGTCGTTGATTCCACCGTAGTTACGAGCATGTTCCTCCTCGATAACTCTTATGCATGTATTATTTTCGATAATGGTGCGGAGAGGAGCTTTGTTAGTCATACAATTAAACATCTACTCAAACATAAATCTCAACCTTTAACTGAAACATTCATCATCGAGATGGGTAACGGAAAGAAAGAGAGCACTGGCGATGTATTCATAGGTTGTACCCTTACCCTAAACGACCATTCTTTTCCAATCGACCTTATGCCGATTTCCATAAAAAGGTTCGATGTCATCATCAACATGGATTGGTTGACCTCCAATTGTGCTAATATCCTTTGTTATGAAAAAGTCATTCGTCTCAATCTGCCATCTGGCAAAGCCCTTATTATATATGGTAATAAACTCAGCTCAAGCCTTCGTATCATTCCTGCATAAAATCCCATAAATATTTATGAAATGAGTGACATGCATTCCTAGCCCATGTCGTTAACGATAAACTGGAAGTTAAAGACCTCGAAATCATCCCCGGAGTTTGCAACTTTCCTGATGTCTTCCCTGAAGATCTTCCCGGAATTCCGCCCGAGCGCCAAGTCAAGTTCCAAATCGACTTAATCCCCATAGCTACCCACGTAGCTAAATCCCCTTACCATATACCGCCTGTAGAAGTGCAAGAGTTATCTAGCCATGTCAACGAACTACTCAAAAGGGATTCATCAGACCAAGTTCCTCACCATGTGGAGCCCCGGTCTTGTTTGCGAAAAAGAAAGATGGGTCCTTTCAGATGTGCATAGATTATCGTGAACTGTACAAGCTTACCATCAAAAACCATTACCCTCTTCCCCAAATTCAAGACCACTTCGATCAACTTCAAGGAGACGGTGATTTATCAAAGATAGACCTGAGATCTGGGTACCATCAGTTAGGAGTCCATGAGGGTGACACTCCTAAGACAACATTTCAGACTTGGTATGGTCACTATGAGTTTGTAGTGATGTCGTTTGGTCTAACCAGTGCACGCGCAGTATTCAAGGATCTGATGAATAGGGTGTTCTGCCCTTTCTTTGACAACTTTGTGAATGTATTCATAAATGATATACTTGTCTATTCTCGGTGTGAGGAAGATTATTGACAACACTTGAGGCTAGTGCTAGAAACTCTAAGGGCAGAAAAACTATATGCAAAATTCTCATAGTTCGAATTCTGGATTAGAAAAGTAACTTTCCTGGGTCACATGGTTAGTGAATAAGGGATACACATGGACCCTTATAAAATCAACGCGATTGAGAATTCGTCAGCACCGAAGACACCCACAAAAATTCGACAATTCTTGGGTCTTGCTGGCTACTATAGCAGGTTTATACAAAATTTCTCCAAGATTGCTATGCTTTTAACCGCCCTTACTCAGAAAGGTGTAACCTTTAGTTGGGGAGAAAATCAAGACATTGAGTTCCAAACATTAAAGCAGGCCTGATGCAGCACACATATATTGTATCTGCCAGAAGGGATGGAAGACTTCGTTGTCTACTACGATGCATCCAATCAGGTCCTAGGCTGTGTGCTCATGCAGCGAGGAAAGGTTATTTCATATGCCTCGAGACAGCTAAAGCACACGAAGTCAATTACACAACTCACAATCTGGATTTTGAGCAGTGGTCTTCACATTAAAGATTTAGCGACATTACCTCTACGAAACCAAGTGCACCATCTTTACTGACCATAAGAGTCTACATCACATTTTCGACCAGAAAGAGTTGAACATGAGGCAATGACGTTGGGTAGAACTAATCAATGATTATTAGTGGAAAATACACTATCATCGCAGCAAGGCCAATGTGGTAGCAGATGCCCTCAGTAGGCAAGAGTATTCAGGTCGCAGAGTGAAGGCACTGACAATGACCATCCATTCCCATCTATCCACACAAATCAGAGAGGCTCAGCTGGAAGCCTTAAAACCATAGAATGTGTTGGATGAAGCCTTGAGAGGAATGGAAAAGAGCTTAGAGATCAAGGGAGACAGAGTCTACTATTTCATGAACCAGATCTTGATGCAAAAGTTCGGTGGGTACAGAGAGGTTGTCATGAGCAAAGCTCAGAAGACCAGATACTTCGTTTACCTAGGTTTAGATAAGATGTATCTAGATGTCAAAAAGCTCTATTGGTGGCTAAAAATCAAAAGCAGAGATCACTGCGTTTATGGGTAAGTGTCTGACTTGCACCAAGGTGAAGGGGAATATAAAAAGCCCTCATGTCTATTTCAGGAACCAGAAATACCTGAGTGGAAGTGGGAAGGAATTGCGATGGATTTCATCACTAAATTACCCAAGACTCCAAGTGGTTATGACACTATCTGGGTAATTGTTGACAGATTTACTATGTCTGCCTACTTCCTGCCAATCAAAGAAACATTCAAGATGGAAAGACTAACATGAATCTACATTCAAGAGACAGCCTGTCTGCATGGTATGCCTGTGTCCATTATCTTCGATCGGGATAGCAAATTCACTTTGAGATTTTGGCAGTCATTACAAAAGGCTCTTGGAACTAAGCTCGATATGAGCATAACTTACATCCTCATACAGATGGACAGAGTGAGAGAACCATTCAAACCCTATAAGACATGTCGAGAGCATGCGTTATTGACGTTGGTAGGTCATGGGATACCCATTTGCCATTGATCGAGTTCTCCTACAACACTAGCTATCACACTAGCATCAAGACTGCGCCGTTTGAAGCCCCATATGGCCGTAAGTGCAGATCCACTCTGTGTTGGGCTGAGGTGGATGACACATAGCTAGCTAGATGTCAAGTCCCCGATAGCACTCTCACTGGCCCAGAAATCATCCAACAAACCACCAAAAAGAAAGTACATATTCGAGAACGACTAAAGGCTTCAAGAGACAGACAAAAGAGCTACGCCGATAAGAGACGAAAACCTTTGGAGTTCCAGGTTGGTGGCCGTGTTTTGTTAAAGGTGTCACCCTAGAAAGACATTATGTGCTTCGGAAAGCGTGGAAAGCTAAATCTGAGATACATTGGGCCATTAGAGATGCTCGCTAGGATCGGACCAGTAGCTTACAAACATCATTTACCCCAACAACTTAGCAACATTCATCTAGGCTTCCATGTGTCAAACCACAAAAAGTGTTTATCCGACGAAACCCTTGTGATCCCTCTTAATGAGATCGAGATCAATGAGAACCTTAATTTCGTGGAAGAACCAGTCGAAATAATGGATCGAGAAGTCAAACGAACAAAACAAAGTCGCATACCGATAGTGAGGTTCTACAGGAATGCTAAGAGGGGACCTGAATTCACTTGGGAGCGAGAAGAGTCAATGCAACAGAAGTACCCTCATCTTTTTCCAAGTCAATGATTTGTATTTGTCACACACCCAAACCTAAACGGTGGAAACGTTCGGGGGCGGAGGACGTCTTGTCAAGTATCACGACACATGCATTATAGTAATCAAAGTATAACAACCGTTGCATTAATAATGTATAAGTTCATACATAACTGTTTAAACATTACATATTCAAACATCAAAGTAGATACGATAGAAGACAAAAGACGCAACACGGTACTTGGCTGTCTTCTCAAAAGCTCGGAGAGTGTACCCGTCTACTGGATTCCTGAGAATACAAGTTATTTTGAAAGAGTAGATCACCATTTAAGCTGGTGAGTTCATAAGTATTTTAGTTATCCAAAGTATACTCTAAGTTCTTGGAAAAGTTCACCGGTTCCTCTAGAAAACCCTATATTTTATGATGTGATAAAATGATAACCACATTAGTTTTTCTATAATTACTTAGTTTATACTAATTATATATAACCTAATATCGAACAGACAGTTGAATGTGTGTATCTGCCTTAAGCCCACAACCAAACGAGGAACAGGAAGTAAAGCGGAAGTTAGACATTCCACTGTCAATCGGATATCACTTATAAAGAACTTTGATGTATAAACTGAGGAATTATAGGATCAACCATTAAAGGTCCTTTATGTTATACTAGTTTTAAGAAAGAGAATGGCTACGTTCCAGAAATCCTATATTTTCTGCTCTACAACTGATAAGTATTTTTAAATCCCTATAAAACCATTCTATAAATAGTTTTAAATCCTTATAAAACTGTTCTGATAAGGAGTTTTAAATCCCCATAAAACCGTTCTGAGAAGTAGTTTTAAATCCCCAAAAAACCATTCTGTTAATTAGTTTTAAATATCCATAAAATCGTTCTGATTAGTAGTTTTAATCCCATAAAACCGTTCTGATATGTAGTTTTAATTCCATAAAACCGTTCCATTTTGATTATGGAAAGTGATTACTACAGTAGTATTTCTTAAAATGAATAAACTATTGGTGAATATCTATCCTAATATTAACCTGGGTAATTAGGGTTAAAATGTAACCATATTGGACTAGAATGAATATGAACTGGTGTCGAAAATGAATATGAGACATTTTTCACCCCATGGCTAGTCTGCCGGATTGTAGCTAGCAGTCGGGATGTGGGATTGTCAGTCCTATATAGATCTATACACACAATGCCCGCTCTCCCTCCAAGAGACTTTGGTTACAAGAATGTAACATAACAAGTAATGCTATGTCCTAAACACGTACCATCACATTTTAGTTTGAGTAAAGATTGAATTATCCCCTTTTCTTGACAAAGAAATTAAGATCCCGTATACTTATCTAGAAAATAGATTTCTCGTTGGTTTCATAAATTATACCTATTATAATTTATATGTTCCATCTGATTAGCATGATTTCTCATGAGTGTACCCCTTTGCTCAACGTGATACAAAGGTAATGATACCGATTGAAGTAACCTTTTATATTCCCATATGTATAATATGTATAGCTAAGAAGGAAATGGCATTTGGACAAATAACCCCGCCTTTAGCCCACATCCAAGCAAGGAAAAGGAAATAAGGCAACTCATTAGTCCTAAGCCCTTTAAGTCTTATTTATATACTTATAAATATATGAACATGGATTTGACAGTTTATAAGCTAACGAAATTATAAATACATTTTAAAGAGTTTAACTGTATCTTAAAAGAGTTTGTGTGATTTTGAAAAGAGTTCAAATGACTTAAAGTTATTATGGAAGTATTTGGTAATCCTTAAAAGCATCAGAAAATCTTTTATGTGATTGATATCACATGCAATGATTAACACAACTAAATTGTGTTCAACTTGTATTCCCCTCCCTAAAAAGCATTTAAAATCATTTAAAAGGTAGATTATACGGGTATGAACTCACTTGATAAGTGGTGATTTGGGCAGCGTTTCGTTTCTAGGAATGAGCTTACTTGACGTAACCGCAAGTTTCTAATGAAAAACCGGGCTTCATGTGGGCAGAGTTTCGACTGGATAAGATTATTTTCTCGAGGGCTTCGGGTCTTACACGGGTGTTAGATAACTTACCGGGACTTCAATGTAGTTTATATGGGCTTAAAAGAGTGTTAAAGGGATGAAAGAATGAGTAAAGAAGCAACCAAAACCGTGCAGCCTTATATCCTATTTATAGTAGTCTGATGCCTCGCACTACGCTGGGCAGACCTCGGTACGCTGGGCGTACCTCGGTATGTTGGGCGTAGGTGCGATGTGGCATGTGTTCGTAAACCGAGCTTCATAAGTGTCCAGTGTGTGTAAACATTCAAGGTAGGACGATGTGGATGGCTCCGGTCCAAGCTTCTAAGTACGTTGGGCGTACCTACGAAGTACGCTCGACGTACTCCTCTGGTCCAGTCTTGTAAATTGTGCCACAAACTTCAAAACTTCGTATTTTTCACATACGAGCTCCATTTTTGACGTTCTTTATATTCACACGTAGGTGAGATTATGCTCTACAACTTTTATTTAGTCTCCATTGGCTAATTTTGACTTTATTTTTAATGTTATCTTTTTAACAGGGCGGGACAGGAAAAATCCATTAAAAATTCATAACTTCTTCATCTAACATCCGTTTTCGTTTGTCTTTTATCGATGAATTACTATCAACGAGATCTTCAATTCTCGTTTAGATTGTGTCGCCTAAAAATGGATCAATATTTAATTCGATTTTTGGGTTGTGCAGCGTTGTGTCGAATTTTAGAGAAATCATAACTTTCTCATACGAAGTCAGATTTGGATGTTCTTTTTATGTAAACTATCGGTTTACGCATTCTACGAGTTTCATTTAGATTGTTACAGCTAAAAAGTGTTTTACTAAAAACTCACTTTTACGCTAGACAACGTTTTGCCGGTTTTGTCGCGGATCTTCGATTGGTCATAACTTATTCGTTATTACTCGGATTTTAGTATTCTTTATATTTTTCGAAACCTAGTTACGTTCTCTACCACTTTACTTATCCCAATTAAGCTTATTGATTAATTTATTCTTGACCAAAATTTGAATGGTGTTCCAATATTCTATGATAGAATTTTGGGACGAAATTCCCTCTATCGGGGGGATGATGTGACAACCTGAAACTTTTTCCGTTAACGTTAGCCCGAATCCGTCAAATAAATTTTGAATTTTATTTTGTTCCGTCAAATTCTTATAGCTTGGAAAATCATTAATTTATATAATTAAATTTTATATAAGATTCGGAACCAAAAATCACACGAAAACACGAGTTTTTCTTCAAAAATCAGCAAAATTCGGTCTGTGTGGTGTTCACGGCCGTAAACCATTCACGACTGGTGGACCCCACCACTGACCGTAAACCCAGCCTATATATATGAGTTCCCACCCTCATTTACACTTTTTTGGCCAAAAACACACACACACACACACTCTATCTCTCTCTCTAAAACCGTCACCTGAAAAACTCAAGTTTTCTCTTCATCTATCAGTCTATCCACCTTAGAACTCGTTTTGGAGCATCAACATCTGACTTTTCATCATATCCAATGTTGTTGTTCTTGAGTTCACAAACGTAAACCCTTCAAATCTTCAAATCTTCAAGGGCTGAAATCAGTTTAGGGCCGTAAACCCTTCAAACCTTCAAAAACCATAAACTCTTCAAAGGAAGTAAACCGTTCACGGCTGAGAATAGTTCACGCCCGTAATCCCTTTCACAACAGCAATCAACCTTACATCGTGAATCTTGGTTGTAAACCCACTTTTCCACTTCGATCGAGTCTCGGTAACATTCCTTAACCAAAAACAAGTGTTTTTATAACACTTTAATTAATGGATTCACTAATTAAAATACAAATATGTGTTTAATTATTATTAGGATTCCATTAACATCGCGTACAACAACTCGAGGGTCCTCGTTCCAGTTTCGTTGTCTGACATTCACGCAATTAACAGTGAGTCCGTACCCCTACGCTTTTGTTATTTTAGCGTTTTCAAAGGGGCGGGGGGGGGGGGGGGGGGGGAATACAAGCCAATCACAAATAGTTTTTGTGAACTTTATATTCATAATTTCAAACAGGATTAAAACTTATGCAATTGACACAACCAAAAGATCACCACATTTTATGAAATGTTTAAATATCTTATCCCTTTGTGTAATATGTTGAGCATAAGGGAAGTTTTCAACTCACAACTATAATTGCATAGTTTTCAGAACAATACACGAACCGAGTACATAACATACATGCAAACTATAATAGGTATAGTTTGGGATTTCAATACACAATTTCCCAATTTTAGAGTTTATCCATTAACAAACATATGAACTATGGTAGAACTAGTTTATGGTATACATTACTATCTTCTGGATAACAAGACTACATTACTAAATAATTATGTAAGTATAATTATTTTTACTCTACAAGACATAAATTCAGATTCATGTATGAGACAACATAACACTGCACGTAAACTAGTTAATACAGGGTTGCGAGACATCACTTTAATTGTACCCTTCGGGGTGCGGGCTAAATCCTATCATAGTATAACCAGAGTCTTCAGGAGGAAGAGCGTGAGATTTGTAAATAGATCTATTCGGGACTGAGAAACCCACACCTAAACCGCTAGCTACGGTTAGGTAGGCATGCCTGGGGTGACAAATGGCATAACGTCCGATGCCTAAAGAACGTCGTAGAGGTCAATAGGTCATATCAAGAATGGTTATACGAACTCACAGTAGTATCACTAACCTCTTGTTTATGGGATTTCATTCTTCATTAGTTTTATTTTCATTAATAGAACTACTACATACTACAACCGGAGGATTTCATGGATTTCAACGCATGGTTTTAATTTAATTAATGAAACTACTATACATACTGGTGTTATACATCGTTTTCAAACAGAACATTCTATATTTATTGGTAATAGCCAGGGTATTTATACAAAAAGGTTTTCATTCAAAACAATGTTATACAATACATCTATTGATAACCAGACATACAAACTAACACATTATGGAACACCATAACGAACTCACAGATGTAAATATTTTACTTATTCAATGTAATGGTTGTGTTTACTTTGATTACTATGATGCAATTATTGTGATACTATACATGACGTCCTCCACCTCCGAACGTTTCCGCCGTTCAGTTTAGGGGTGTGACACAATATTGAAACCCTAATCAACCTAGAGTGATCTTGAGCTATTTGTTGCCATTTTTGTGATTTAAAGCTAGAACAAGGAAGGTTGGAGATCCAGATCTAAGGACTCATTTCTGTCTTCATAGAGGAATAAAGCTTATACCTTGGTTGTTATTCACTTAGATCTCCTTCTTAGCTTTTATGTTGTCATTTTGGGCCATTTCCAAGGTCAATCCGAGATTTGAACCCTTGGAGATGAAAGGACTTCAGATTTGGGCACTCTTGAGCTTTGGAATCTCAAATTTGCCACCTTTATTCAGCCATGGCCGCATTCTATGACTTAGACCTTCATTTTGGCTTGTATTGGGTGTTTTAGCTTGATAATACCATGCATGTACGTAAAGTTAGCAAATTTACGTGTAATGGTAGTGTAAGGAGTCCAAATTTATGAGTTAGAAGCATTAGAATGGATATGTCACATGGAGGACTCGACAAGTTGTTTTGGGACTCCGCGAGTCGGGTCATGAACCCCAATTCCATTTCTGGTTATGAATGAAACCATTCTGTTTAGAAGATGACTCGGTGAGTTGCACAAGATTAGGACTCAGAAGCTTAAGAACTCCACAAGTCTAAGGAGGAACTCGATGAGTTAGAGTCGATATGTCCTGATGTTATGACAGGAAGAACTCGACGAGTATAGGAAGGGACTCGACGAGTTGACTTAGTTGACCATGTGCCTGAGGTGTTCACGAACTAGCCGAGTTGGGAGACGACTCGACGAGTTGGGATTGACTGGGAGTTGACCTTGAATTTGACTTTGACCATGATGTTGACTTTGACCATGGGTAAAATGGTTATTTTTCCCTGAGAAGGATTATCAGATTTTGACTAAGTATTCTTGTGATATTGATAGTTGGGGAGTCGTTGGAGCAACTATCAGATATTCCTCGCCATGAGTTTTTGCAGACAGCTTTGCGAGGTGAGTTCTCTCTTGTAGGAACGGGTCTAAAGCACCAAAGCCAGCACGTTTAAGTTAGTAGTAGTTCCGCATTATGGTCGGATGCCAAGCGTAGCCTGATGTAGAGTTATATGTTTCTTTTCGGATCTCGATCCGATGTGGGGGCGGTCCTGAGGAATGCTTGTATGTTTGTATGCTTGATGTCTTTAAAAACGAAAGTTTTGGATCGTACTTTAGGGATGTTTAAACTATTTTGTAGTGTTAATATAGTTCTTACATTGAACTTTTTTGTACATATTCATGATGTAACGTTATAAAATAAATGGTAGATCGTAAAGGAAATATTTTAAAAATGTTTTTTGAGGGGTAATATAGTAAATTTTCATAGTCAGTCAGATGTAAAATCAAATAAGTTTTACTCAAAAGTTAACTCAGTGGGTCTCTACCCCAGTCAACCACTATCAAACGATCTCTCATAGATTATAATTGTTACTTACCAAACATATATGTAATAAAATAATTCAAAATATATTTATGATGCTATATTGCTGCATTAACCTGTCAATGAAATAAATAATCAAAAATAGTTTTGAAATTTGCCTATATGTGGTAATTTTATATACGTTATTTTATCAATTAATTTTAAAATCATCAAAAATGCAAGAAACATAAGGTTGCTCTCATAGTCATGTTGTAGGAATCATAGTCACAAAGAACATGGAACATAGGTATTTTAAAATCATCAAAAATGCAAGAAACATAAGGTTGCTCTCATAGTCATGTTGTAGGAATCATAGTCACAAAGAACATGGAACATGCTGAAACCTGGAACAAAACTGGAACAGGGATCTATAATCTTTTGTTTTATGTATGAAGGGGGCAGCTTCTTTGGAACGTCAATCTCATACCCAGAACACTGTACCGGTTACTCCGATTCGAAGTACTATATATAAATTGAAAAATATACATTTTTATTTAGTAATGTATAAAAGTAAAAATCATATTAAGTAAAACATAATTATTTCAAATTTCATAACGTCAAGAAAACATGGTTCTTTAATAGAATAGTAAAAAACACGACCATAACATGAAATTAATCAACCATTTGCCTTCCCATTCCCACCCACACTAGCATCATCTTCGTCTAAATTCTACCATTACATGATCTCGAATCTTGCACTTGGCCCTTCCAAGTATGCACTTTTCAGATTCATATCCCATTTTTTGTGTGGGCTCATTTTGTAACTTTTAGAAAAATGTGATTGTAGGTGAATATTAGAATGGATAAACACAAGTTTGTTAGCCCTTTTACTATTTAAGCGGTTTCCCTTAACATTCTGTATGTGTAATGTCCTAATTTTCACAATAATTTTTTAGATAAAAGCTATTTTCAATGTTCAACCATCCACAAAACTATTATTTCAAAACGTAAACCCAAAAAGAAAATCGGAGTATCATAACATTACGGAATGTTAAACATAAAAATTATTGATTGATATGTACAATCATGTGTTCACCATCGCGCGATCCTCAAAGGTACCTGAAACATTTAACCCACAAATGTAATCCAAAGCTTAGTGACACATATATCACAAATAACTATATATAACTACAACATGTCCGCAACAATCTCTTGTCCAGATCAACCCACAACAACGGGTATGTATCAACCCCAAGTCCGTATCAACCCACAACAAAGCATGCAATATATAATCCTCAAGCAAGACCCTAGTAGTCTAGAGAACAACCATGACATAACAATTATGCGATAAGTAATACAATAAGAAAACTCACCTCGTAGATAGACCGGATAACCAACACCACACGTAAGCACCAGTAGATCGGTTTCACACACCACCTACAAATTAAACCAAAGGTCAACCACAACTATGACCTAAAACCCTAAAGTTTGACACAAGGTCAAAGTTATTAAAATAGTCAACAGGCGCGCAATGATTTTTGTGGGTACCTTCCACCCAGAAAAGGATAAAATGGTAGGGATCTTATGCTGAAACAAGAACATTCAAGAAAACCTAAAAGCGCGTTGCACCATGGTATGTGCGTCGTGTCCGAGTCTTTCCCACAAAGTGAAAAATACTTAATCTATTAAATTTAAAACCCAAACTTCTATATCTAATCCTTGAAAATTTCTTAGTTAATAAAGTTTGAAACATTCCTCATTAAGTCACTCTACTAAACTAGGATCGAAACATTTTTACTCTAAATGACCTAAATATCCCACATAACTTGCATAGCTTAGAGGACATGCACAAAACACTAACTATATAAGTCCAAGAGGTCCATAAGACAATTCTATGTGCTCAAAGGGAGTTGTAGTCATCACAACTCCAAGCTCACCACCAAAAACGTACCATAAGTGCATTTAATGACAATAAGCACGATCTAGAAAACTAAAAGGCACGATTGAAGCAATCCCAAAGAAGGATGCAAACAAAAAAGAAATGAATAAAGTTCCATATGTCACAAGAATTGGTTGTTTGATGTATGTTATGGAATATATTATGCCATATGTTGCTCTTGGAGTGAGATTTATTAGTTGATTCATGTCAAATCAAGGAAATAAACATCAGGTAAGAGTCAAGTGGTTTCTATGCTAGTTGAAAGGCACTCTTTTGGTTGCTTTATATTTCAATAAAAAGAACACATATGTAGATTTTGGGAGAGTGGATAGATTCAAAGAAAATAACACAATTTATGTGTTCACTTTTGTGAGTACATCCATTAGCCAGATGTCCAAATTAAAAAAGATTGTTGCTCTATCAGTCATAAAAGTATAATATATGGCAATTAAAAAAGTTGCCACATAGCTTATATGATAGCTTATATGGTTGAAGAACTCCGAATCAGAGTTAGGCAAGAAACAATATAACTATGTCCTACATTGTGATAACCAAAATGCAGTTAACATGGAGAAGAATATAGAGTCTCATAGCATTGTGATAACCAAAGTGCAGTTAACCGGTTCAGGGGTAGTCAGTTTTCTAGAAATGCCAAGGCCAATGAATGGTTTTATGAAAAATGACTAAATGGTAAAACTCAACATTTCATTTTTTTTAAGTGTGAAAAAATGAAATAAATCTAATTGTAGATAGTAATAATCGTCCGATTAATACAAAAGCATCAAATGGTGTCATTCCATTAGAAATTTTAAATATCACTTTGGTTGCTACGGTTACCAAAATTTGGAAACATTTATGTAATTTGTCCACTATTTTATTATTCAATCTCAAAATACATGCACCCATTATTTGTTTGAGTTTCTTACCATTAGGCAACGGTCACTCTTGTAATTAATTCAAACTTAAATAAGACTATGAAGAATATGACCGTTTTGTAACGGTCTAAAAACTACATATTTATAGTAACAAATTCTTCGTCAATCTACATACTTTTGCCATTACACTCCTCCTCTCCCCTCTTGAATTCCTTATCTTCAAAGTATACTCTTTTACTTTCTAATTCGTTCTCTATATCATCATTTTCGTAATTCGTTCAAGTAGTCTATCTTTGCTTAGATGTAGCTTTGTTGATGATTACTTTATTCAAGACAACTTGTTGACAACCATATGATTGTTTCATATACCCTCCGGACCTATAAATCCTGTTAAGCTCTTCTTAGCTTATTTGATTTCCATTTTCAGAAAGAAAAACATGTATTTGGCTACCTTATGTGTAAGTCTTCCTAAATTTATTGCAACTGACATATCCTGGATCAACAAATCCTGCATTGAGGAAGGGAATTGAATTTGCCAGGGCTCAGAAAGTCTCTAAAGAAATTGGTGAGTATAGTTATCTTGTATAGTGATCCCCATGATAACCTCAAGCAGCTCGAAACTTTTTGGTATTGTGGTCGATTGAAATGCCAAAGCCGACCATAATCTGATTCTAGACATGGATTCCCATTACATGGCTCCTGATTCCTATTCTTTCTGTACAAAGTTAGGGATCTTGTTGCTGTACAAAACAATTTCATAAAAAGCAGGCTTACTTGAAATGTCTAAGCTTAAAATAGCAATCTTTCTTGCTCCTGATTCCGGACCCATACAAAAACTGCCCCCTGAGTAGAAAGTTTCACATATGGGTCCTCCAAGAACACCAACAGCTTCACCCATGGACACCCCATGCATGTACAAATTGAATAATTTTTTTGAGTACTGATCGTTATACATATATTTTCTGTTTCAGGTAAAGTCATAACCATCAGAATTTGCTAATGCAACAGTAAATTGAAGTTTCTCATTGATTTCTGTATGTTTTCCTAAACAAGAGAACACCTTACAGAAGTGAGGCTTTTCCATCAACCTTCTAAAGATAGAAGCAACTGCAGGTTCTAGATGAGTACTCTTCAAGTCTTTTTCAAAAATCTTGAAGTGAAGTATGCAGTACTCAACAAGTAATATGCTTTCTTCTGTTCCACGTTCAATGTACTGCTAATGGATAACATTATATGAGTTTGAGATGGATGCTTTCCGATACATTGTCAATGTGTCATTGTCCTGTTCTATTCTTGCATGTGCTTTGATGTATATAATTTCATAGAACATTTTAAAGCTCCAAGACTTCCATATTTAGAATAGTTAAAAAGACAACTAAATACCTCCCTTATAATATTTTATAATCTTCAAAAATACTCAGACATAAAAGATAAACATAGTTTCCCATTAATTTTGAATCTCGAAAGATACGAAACCAAAATAAAAGCAGTCGAGAAATTGATACCTTAGAACCGCCGGATTTGAGGTTAATGTTCAGAATTCACCGAGACAGATGGAAGAGGAAGGATGCGCAAATGCGCAAATTATTTGGCTCTGACGATGCTTATTTGCTAATTAAATCTTCATTTAATAAATGCACTTTTTATCGGTTTTTTATGACTTTTATTGGTAAGGCGATCATTAGAGATATTTGAAGAAAAAGAGGAAGCACACCAGGTATTTGACAAAATGCCTATTTGTAATTTGGGTATTTGTAACTAGAACTTTCCCCACCAACGGATACCGGGACAATATCATTGAGATCATCGTCTCTCTGAAGCACCTCAAGAGCCATTGTCATGATGCTAATGAAATCTAAATCGAATGATTCTAGAGCCTGAACAACCAATAAACTTAACATACCAAAAAAAACAAAATACCCTCTAAAACAAGTACTACTGCCGGTGACCAACTTAGTCCCACTCACATCGCGTATCTATGTAAAGATAGCTGTGATACTTTTTTTCGCAAATAGAGAAAAACGATGTAACTTAGGGCAATGTTTGCGAAAACTTTTTATGACTTTGAGATTATGAAGAATATGAATTATTGGAAGATGATGAATTTTTTTAAAGCATCAAGATGAAATCAACCATCAAAGACGAAGTTAAAATTAAAACAAAAAGTTACTTAAAGAACATATATATAATAAAATAATTTAAATTATATTTATGAGACAATATTAGACTTTGTATGCTTTTCTTTTAGTATATTAGGGAGTGTTTGATATGGTTTCTAATTGGTTCCAAATGGGGATCTGGTAAAAAAAATCAATTATACATGTTTAATATTGCTTTTTAACTATTGGACTCGGTCCAAAGGTTGAATCGGTCCATGATTCGGTTTCTCTTCAAAACTGAAGGACCTACTCTTTCTTCCTTCTTCACTTGCCATCACCCCAGATAACAATTATGGATCAAACAAGCCCTTGAAGGTTTTTACTTCTTATTGTTGTTCGAATGATTATTGTTACTTCTATGTTTATGTTTGGTTAAGTTATATAATTTTGATTATGCGCAAAGGGGAAACCAATTCTGAATGAGCTTAGAAACGAGGATGTTGCTCTTGGCTTGAAGATGAATGAACTATAGATATGTTTTCTAACCTTCAAAATCAATATGATTTCTGAATATTTCTAACCTTCAAAATCGCCAAGAAATCGACATGATACGCTTCCATAGAATATGATTGTTGCATCCAACAGTCCATTGCCGACTCGAGATCCTTCAATTTCATTCGGATTTACTCCACTTGTTCTCAATTTTGTAGTCACACAAAAGGTGTCACCTTCTTGTTCTTCTTTTAAACCAGCTCACTGGATACAAAAACTACAAACTGGATACAAAAACTACAAACTCGTCCGATTTGTTGGTCATTTGATTTTAAAAACACAAATCATTTGATTTTAAAAATATGGTACTTCACTTGTTCATCCGGTATTCTTGCTCTTGTTGTTTTCTTTACAGATGTGACTTATAATTGTTTGGTTTCCATTGGTAAGTTAATACTTTTTATTTGGTGTTAGGTGTTTAGTAAAATGCCACAAGAATTTTTTTTAGCCGAGTAATGATGTAAGTTTTGGATTGATTAATGCATACAATTTGCTATTTGTTAGGATAATGGAAGTTGATTAGTTATATAATACATTAGTTAAGTGTGATGTTGAGAACCTTGACAATTTTATCCTTACATTGAAGTGATTCTTGCTGGTATTGTAACGCCTGGTTCTGGTATGCACTTAATTCATTTATTTATTGATTTTGGAAGGGCTACTCGACGAGTTGATGGCCCTAACTCGCCGAGTAGAAGGAAGTATATTCGCGGGTTTTAAGTGAGCTACTCGACGAGTCGCAGCCCTGACTCGATGAGTAGGACAGATCGGATGAAACCCTGATGTTTGAGTTTTCACCCTATTTAAGAATCATATTTGGCCTCCATCCGAACCTCCATCACTTCCAAACCCTAATCTGTGACAACCTGAAACTTTTTCCATTAACATTAGCCTGATTCCGTCAAATAAATTTTGAATTTTATTTTGTACCGTCAAATTCTTATAGCTTGAAAAGTCATTAATTTATATAACTAAATTTTATATAAGAGTCGGAACCAAAAATCACGCAAAAAGCCGAGTTTTTCTTCAAAAACCAGCAAAATTCGGTCTGAGTGGTGTTCACGGCTGTGAACCCAATCACAGCCATAAAATGATCACGGGTGGTGGACCCCCACCACCGACCATAATCCCAACCTATATATACGAGTTCCCACCCTCATTTACACTTTTCTGGCCGAAAACACACTCTATCTCTCTAAAATCATCACCCAAAAAACTCAAGTTTTCTCTTCATCTACCACTCCATCCACCTTAGAACTCATCAAACATCCGACTTTTCATCAAATCAAGTGTTGTTGTTCTTGAGTTCACGGCCGAAACCCTTCAAATCTTCAAATCTTCAAGCGCTGAAATCAGTTCACGACCGTAAACCCTTCAAACTTTAAAAAACCGTAAACCCTTCAAAGGCAGTAAACCGTTCACGGTTGTAATCCCTTTCATGTCAGCAATCAGCCCTACATCGTAAATCTTGGCTGCAAACCCACTTTTCCACTTCGATCGACTCTCGGTAACATTCCTTAACCCAAAACAAGTGTTTTTCTAACACTTTAATTAATGAATTCGCTAATTTAAATACAAATATGTGTTTAATTATTGTTAGGATTCCATTAACTTCGCGTACAACAACTCAAGGGTCCTCGTTCCAGTCTCGTTGTCCGACAGTCACGTAATCAACAGTGAGTTCATAACCTACGCTTTTATTATTCTAACGTTTTAGGTGTGAATACAAGCCAATCACAAATAGTTTATGTGAACTTTATATTCAGAATTCAAAACAGGATTAAAACTTATGCAATTGACACAACCAAAAGATCAACACATTTTATGAAATGTTCAAAAGTCTTATCGCTTTTTGTAATATGCTAAGCATAAGGGAAGTTTTCAACTCACAACTATAATTGCATTGTTTTCAGAACAATACAGGAACCGAGTACTTAACATACATGCAAACTACAATAGGTATAGTTTGATGTGGTCTAAAGTCGAAACTACAAAAACTACAAACTTATCTGATTTGTTGGTCATTTGATTTTATAAATACAAATCATTTGATTTTAAAGATCTGGTATTTCACTTTTTCATACAATGTTGTTGTTCTTGTTGTTTTCTTTACTCATCTGACTTATAATTTTTTGATTTCAATAGGTAAGTTCATACTTTTTATATGATGTTAGCTCTTTAATAAAATGCTGCAATAAGTTTTTTTTTCAGTCAAATATTGATGTAAATTTTAGGTTGATTAATCCATACAATTTGCTATTTGTTAGGATAATCGAGCCTGATTAGTTACATAATAGATTGGTTAAGTGTGATGTTGAGAACCTTGACAATTTAGCTCTCACATTGAATTGATTCTTGTTGCTATTTTGAAGTGATAATATATGTCTTACATTGAAATTTATTATACATATTCATGATGTAATGTTATAAAATAAATGATATCATAAAAGAATTATTATAAAAATGTTTTTTGAGCGGTAATATATTAAATTTTCATAGTCAGTCAGATATCAAATCAAAGAACTAGTTTCAGTCAACAGTTAACTCGATCAGAACTTATAACCCAGTCGGCTCTACCCAGTCAGCAACTATCAAAAAACCTTTAAGACATTATAATTGTCACTTACAGAACGTATATGTAATAAAATAATTAAAAATATATTTATGATTCAATATTGATGCATTAACTTGTTAATGAAATCAGTCATCAAAAACACTTTTGAAATTTGCCTACATTGACTATACTTGTTGTGTAACAATACGTATACTTAAATAATTATCTAATGTTGTACTCTTGAAATCTGTATGTAAAAATGTATATGATAAACTAAGTCTGTCATAGTTTATGTTTTTTTAATGTTTAAGCTCAGAATTTGTAAATCTGAGTAATGAATTCCCAAACTATACCTATTATAGTTTTCATATATGTTATGTACTCGGTTCGTGTATTGATCTGAAAACTATGCAATTTTGACTGTAATTTGGAAACGTCCCTTATGCTCAACATGTTACAAAAGGGATAAAATATCTAAATATTTTATAAAATGTGGAAATCTTTTGATTGTATCAATTGCATAAGTTTTAAACATGTTGAAATTCTTTTATATAAGCTCAAAAAATCATTTTTGTTTGGCTTGTATTCTTCCCCTGAAAACGTTAAAATAGTAAAAGCGTAAGGGTATGAACTCACTGTTGGTTGCGTGTATGTCGGACCACAAGACTGGAATGAGGACCCTCGAGTTGTTGAACGTGAAGTTAACGGGATCCTACTAATAATTAAACACATATTTTATTTAAATTAGTAAATCCATTAGTTAAAGTGTTATAAACGCTTATTTTTGGTTGAGGAATTTTACCGAGGATTGATCGATGTGGAAAAGTGGGTTTAAAACCAAGATTCCCGACAGAAGGCTGATTGCGGCCGTGAAGAGATTACGGTCGTGAACTGTTCTCGATCGTGAATGGTTTACTGCCTTTGATGTATTTACGGTCTTTGAAGGGTTCATGGTCTGTTCATGGTGTTCTTGGTGAAAATATGAAGATTTGAAGGGTTTATGGTCGTGAACTGATTCCGACCCTTGAAGATTTGAAGATTTGAAGGGTTTATGATCGTGAACTCAAGAACAACAATACTTGATTTGATGAAAAGACAGATGTTTGATGCTACAAAATGAGGTCTAAGGTGGATTGAGTGATAGATGAAGAGAAACTTGGGTTTTTCGGGTGATGGTTTTAGAGAGAGGTGTGTTTTCTGTCAGAAAACTGTAAATGAGGGTTGAACATGTATATATATATATATATATATATATATATATATATATATATATATATATATATATATATATATCTTTACTATTATATAAAGCATATTCAATATTTCTTGAAATTTAAGAGATACAAAACACAATACATCATATACAACCTGCCGTTTGCACCATCTCTTTTCCTTCGCACCAATTTTCCGGCGACGAACCCCCACCGTGATCCATCTCAGCCTCTCTCTACCCTGAGTTACGATCTAACGCAAGATCGTGGTGTTGCTATTGCGATATTTACCATCAGCTTATGCATATGAATTCTTATCCAACAGTGATTTAAATGATAGATAGTTGAATACCAAACTCCCCTTATTCTCGGCCCCTATCTCTACCATCTCCTCCTATATTTTACTATGATGTGCTCCAATTCAAAAAACCTGATCGCACTTCAACACCATCACCACCACACCAAAACCCTAGATGTGTGTAAATTTTTATTTAGGTTATGTTGAGCATGGTTATATTGTCGATTTAGGTATTTTCGAGCAAGGCTATGTTTTTGATTTCGCTCCTTTCTGCTCAACCTCACTTGAAATCTTCATACTTTAAGAGTTAGTTAAGGTACAAAATGCTACTCCTTTAATTCTTCTTTCTGATTTTGTGATTTTTCAATAACACGAGCCGATTTTTTGAGTGTTTCTTGAAGATCGGTTTTTTCTTTTTTATAATTAACAGAGTTTAAGTCGTAGTGTTTTGAAGGAACTAAAGGGTTTGCAGATCTGGTCCTTTAACCACAAAGAACGTGATCATCTCTGCCTCCTTCAACCACCAAATTCTTTTCTTTCTATGGTATGAAATTTTTTTTACTGATTTACTAAATTTTACTCGCAAATACTCACATTGATTTCTTTCCGATGAACATGTGCCATTCTCTGATCTTGCCGCTGCCAGAGCTTTTCTATTTGTGCAAGATCTGTGATGAATCTTTTTTTATAAGATGATAACAATTTGCCATAAAGTATGTTGGTGCTAATGTATTGAAGAAGCTAGTAGAAATTGTTCAAGAATTACAAGGTACTAATGGCAAATATTCTACTTTGGTCCCTTCCTAACCAAATGATCGAGTTTCTTTCCTATTGCATTCAAATTCAGGTTAAAAGTGTCCATGTTGGTAAATCACGACTGAATTTGTGGTTATATTTTAGTTTAAAATAACATATCTTGCCTGTAATATTTTGGCAACCAAAAGATGTGATGCAACATTCATCTTTCTCTCCACCATCAACACTTGATAATAATGTTGGGCTTACACTGTGTAACAACCCGAAGTTGTTCATCGCCGAAAACCCATTCTACCCGTAAAACTCGCCGTTTATCGATTCATTCCAATTTTGTTTTTGGGTTAAATTAATTAAACTTATATGTTTATTTGATGCTAATGAGTGTCAAAACTCCTTAGGAACTCATGAAATTAGCCCAAAATAGTTATTTCAAAAATTATAGAAACGTCCCCGCCAGGTTACGAAAACTTAATCGGGTGCGACCAAAAGCCCCGTTTAATGCCGATATCGGGTAGAATTCCACCGTGTCCAAGTTTTGGGACCAATTTAAACATGTTCAAGCTATCATTTGAATCTTTTTCTCTCTCTCATTACTCTCTCTTTAACCTCTCTCCTAAATCCAAGTTTAAGGGTCCAAATCATCAATTTAAGGCTTCAGATCTTTGAGGTAACTTCCCTAACTTGCTATACAACCCCTCTAGCCTTAAAAATCGAGTTTAAACCATGGATTAGGACCATTATCATGGGATTACGGCCCTAGAACTATCCTAGGCCGAAAACTCATTTAAAGGGGTTTTTGAGCAACAAAACCCTTCCAAACCACAACTACACTTTAGATATGGCTAAATTATTTCATGGAATGGGCTTAGAACACTTTAGACATGGATTTTGAGGGATTTGAATGAGTTTACGGCCAAGGCACATGCTTGGGCCGTAAACCCCTCAAACATGAGTGTAAACTCATTTCCAACATGTTAGAAAGCCATATACCTTCACCAAAAGCCTTGGAATAAATCATAGAACCAACTAAAAATAGTTTAGGGGCCTTAAACATATATTTTGAGGGACAAATAAGAGTTTACGGCCAAGGCTAATGCTTGGGCCGTAAACTCCATAACATGGGGAGTAAACTCAATGTAAAGTGTTAAAATGCCACTTTAACACACCTAAAGCCTAGGGATAAATTCTAGAAGTGTTTACAAACAAGTAATGGACCTTAAAACATATTATTTTCCCCATCTAAGGAGTTCACGGCCATGAGGGTGTTCATGGGCCGTAAACTCCAAAATCTAGGCCAAAAGTCCCTTAAAAATCCATACAAGGCTAGGAAAAATTATTGGAATCACATGTGATTAGTTTTGGGACATTAAATCACACATTCAAGGGGGGTATAGGAGTTTACGGCCGTAAGCTCCATGCTAGGGCCGTAAACTCCCTTAAGTGGTGTTATTTGATGAATTTAATCAATTCCAAGCCTTAAATCAAACCTTAGAAATTCCCTCATAATAGTTTCAAGCCATTTTGCACCATAAACCACCCCACCATGAGTTTACGGCCGTAAACTCATGGGGAATGGGTGTTATAGGCCGAAAACTCTTGTATGAGTTTACTCTTGAAGAGTAAACTCCATTTCCCGGTCATTCAAGTCCTTAAACGCCACTCGGATCCCTCCAAACACTTGCAATGTGGTGTTTCCGCGACTAAAAGTGTTTGTCCCTAACAATTAAATAATCTAAGTCCTAATTAGATATGAATGTGTATCTTTGCAAGCCCCGAACCAACGTTTAGCATCCTAAATCATCACGTTTCTCGTCCGGTGAGTTCATACACCTACGCTTTTTCCGTGTTTTTCAATGTTTTCAGGGGGGAATACAAACAAACTATAACTGTTTTCCAATTATAACATTGATATGTTTCAAATAATATCTGACAAACTTATAAACACTTTTACTCCTTATGTATTATGCTGAGCATAAGGGATGATTTATCAACCACAACTAAATGAATTTTAGTTAAGGAAATAACCAAACTAATGAAATGATTATGAGAATAATTTGGGGTTCTTTAGTTTTCGTTTTATCATGTACTGATATGTGTATAAAGTTATTAGATAAACTATGTCTGATTCAATTTATCTTCGCATCATTTGAATGCATTGCCAGATAGTTTCATTGTATGTATCTATATTCACTGTATTATGTTTCATAATCTTGTGTATGTTTGATATCGTATGAGAACCCTGTTAATAGTTTAGTACTAGTTTGTGAGTTCGTCACTACCCTTTTTGGATGATCATTAAATCCTCCCCGGAAGTGTAACCAGAGTCTCCTGGAGGGAGAGCGAGGAATTTGTGAGGTCTGACAAGCGTCAAGGAGGTCTCGTTGTCGTATCAGCATGGTTACCCGACTCACAATACGTATTAATATAAGTTTTTTCACGAGTTTGGTTTTGGATTTGATTTTATATCAATCTTCTATCTTTAGATCTTATATCTAGTACGGGATGGTAATCCCATGGTTTTTGGTCTATAGGGTTCATATCTATTGTAGGATGTTATTCCTATGGTTAGATTCTATATCTAGTTTGGGATAGTGATCCCATGGTTTTATCAAACTATCTTATATCTAGTTCGAGATAGTAATCCCATGGTTTTAACAAACTATCTTGTATCTAGTCAGGGATGGTAGTCCCATGGTTTTCAGTCTATATTTTCAAGTATATCAAACTATCTTGTATCTAGTCCGAGATGATAGTCCCATGGTATTAAATCTATATGTAGTACGGGATGTTAATCCCAAGGTTTTCAAACTACTTTCCATCTATAGTTCACATATAATTAAAGTATTTTTATACCTAATTCGGGATAGTAATCCCATGATTCTCAATATATAGTTTTGTGTATTAAACTATACTCTGTGATATTCAATCGGTCTTGCATTTAGGAAAAAATGGGATTTCCTGGGGTAACGTATAACACGTAATTGAACTGTTATGAAGGATAACTAAACTGTTTAACATAAGAAAATATGGGATTTTCTTGGATAACAAACCTTTTCGGAAAACTAAAGGAAACTGTTACATTTTTCAGAAAACAAACATCTTATGAACTCACCAGCTTTATGCTGATTTTGAAACCGCTTGTATTCTCAGGTCCACATTAGACAGGTACTCGGCGATATCTTTTGGTGAAGACGGAGTGCTCAGAAGACTCGTCTGAACTTTTGTTCATATGATATATGTATAACACTTGTACAATTTACTTTTGAAACAAATGTAAACTTTCTTATATATGTAATGTAATGGTTGTTTACTGTGATTACTATGTGCATTGGATTTGATACTCAATGTGGAGTCAACCCCGGAAATGTTTCCGCCATTGGTTTTCGGGGTCTGATAGATTGGTATCAGAGCCCTTGTTTATAGTGAACGGAGTATACAAAACCTTACATGGTATAAAACTATAAACACTAAAAGGCCTCAGTGCTCTGAATTAAAAGTATCTTCAAACTATAAGTATTTTCAAAAGTATACAAGTATACCGAACCGTCGAGATCTGTAACTACAAGTAGAACAAAACATAAGTAAATGGGTGTTGTACGCTGCGGTTAAACCTGGGCAGTTATGTAGTCGTGTCTAGGATCAATATAGCCTGGCCAACTATATTCATTCGAGACACGGCAAACATGTGCTTGGGAGTGACTGTGGTACGCAACATACCTAGAACTTACCCAATACCCCAAACAACGAGTCATCGTTGCAGTGAATCATGAAATACTATGGGAGTATTTCTCGAGTCAATCCTTTGTAGAAAATCTTCATATATGCTTTGATCGTTGATCATTCCTCTAGCGATAAAATTTTTTGCGTTGATAACACTTTCCTGCTTTATCGCTTAATAAGATGCTATATCTGTCTTGATGAGATATCCTTTGTTCCATATCTCTTGATTCAATTCGGAGGACTTATGATCCTCTCTTTCCTGATCTTTTTAGATCAAGATGCCTCCAAGAAAGAGACCCAGCTAAAAGAACAACAACAATCCTCCTCCGTCACCACCTCCTCCTGAATTTGACCCTGTGATGTTCCAGGCAGCTGTCAATGTCGCAGTGGTAGCTGCTTTATCTCAAAGGAACTCGGATGGTTCCGGTGGTACTCAAACCCAAAACCAAGAGAACAGTCAGGGACACCGAAAAGAGGGTTCCTAGAAAGACTTCATGAACGCGAGGCCTACATCCTTTGATGGCACTGGAGGTGTCATTTCCCTTACCTAATGGTCGAGAAAATCGAATCAATCTTTGAGATATGTGCCTGTTCGGAGTCTGACAAAGTAAAGTTCGCCGCCTCCACCTTCCTTGACAAAGCTCTGACTTGGTGGAACGGCCGAATCAAATCATTAACTCTACGTGTATCGATTGCTATGGGTTGGGAATCCATGAAGGAGCTTCTACTCGCAGAGTATTGCCCTCGAGGTGAAATTCAGAAGTTAGAACATGAACTCTGGAACCTAAAGATGAAGGGTTCCGACATAGCCTCTTATACTTCAAGATTCGATGATCTGGCATTACTTTGTTCGGGAATGGTTACTCCGGAGAGTAAAAAGATTGAGAAATTCATCTGGGGGTTGACCCAGCCAACAAAAGGGAATGTCTTGGCTGCAAAGCCAGACACCTATGATAGCGCTAAATGTCTTGCGCAAATCTTGATCGATCACGAAGACAACTCTGATGAGGAAGATACCACTCCCGATCCAGTCACCAGTGCAGGAAGATACAACTGTGGCAAGAAGGGCCATCTTGCTCGAACCTGCAGAAAACCAGCCAAATCAACGAACCAATCATCCGGAGCGGGAATCAGTCCAGCCGGCTATAGTTGTGGCGAACTATGGCACTTCAAAAGAGATTGCCCGAAAGCAGCTACAACCGCTGATCCCACTGTCGCCACAGGTATACTTCTCTTTGACAATTCTTATACCTGCAACTCTTTTCCATTTTAGTACCAGAAGGGAAACTTGTGATCTATCCATCCGAGCAATTTCTAAACTTAATCCTTTGTTTGTAATCGAAATTGAGTACAATCGAGACGGCTAACTAGTGAGATAGAGAACACTAATTTCGTACCTATAAATTGAATCCTCAGTCTGGAGGATTATTCTGTTCCATTCGATTTAAATGGGGGAAACTTTTCACGAAATACTTTGATGCTACGTTTCACATGAAATGACCGACTCTCATTCATGTTGTTATCCTTGGTTTCGAAAGGGTCGCTCGTCTAGATCTTTTCCCCGACCTGGCTCTCGTGATCTTCGGCATCAAATCTTCGTGTCATTTCATGCCTTAAAGCTCAAAAGTTTTTCCCGATATGAATTACCATGCATCCCTCGTTTCTGTGATCATTAAGAAACGGGAAGTCAGCAGCTCTTTCCCCTAAATGTCTTTCCCGAAGAATTCCTGAGAATTCCTTTCGAACGTTTAGCTTAGTTCCGCATCAGCCTAATCTGTAGATCTTCCTCGTGACTGAACCTCAGTGAGAAAGACGTGTTCAAAACGGTGACCAAGAACTGATATGATCACTACGGCTTAGTAGTGGTATCCTTTCGGTCAATCTTTTTCCCTTGATCATGTAGCCAAGCAAAGTAGTCGTAACCGTGTACTTTTCCAACGTCTAAGGCGATAGGGAATTAGTCGGCACCGAAAATACCCATAGAAACCTGTTGATTCTTGGGTCCCACCGACTAATATTGCAGTTTTACCCATAAATTTCTTCTAAAGCCATCAAACCCTTAGCTACCCGGCTCCATGAAGACGTGCCTTCCTGTTGGAGCGTGTGTCTTGTTGATGGCTTTATCCCTGAAAAGCATGATACGATTTAGGAAGTATAGAATACTTCCGTCGTGATACATCATACCTTTCGAGATCCTAGTAGAATCGATTTCTTAACCTTTAAACTTCGGCTACCCTTAGAAACTTAGTAAAATCCATCTGGTACTTCGCGTCTCAAATCTTTAGGAGTACCTACCCGACGAAACCCTAATGATTTCCTTTGAGGAAACCGAAGTCGTCCAGGGTTGAAACTTCCATGAGAGAACCGATTGAGATCGTAGATTGAGAGAGAGTCAATGTGCGAAACAAAGTCGCGTCCCGATATTGAGGGTTCGTTGGAACGCCAAGCGGAGACCCGATTCCACTTGAGAACGTGAAAATCCGAGGCAACAAATCCATTCGTGTCTCATTCCAATTCATCATCTATATCTTAATCATTGAATTTCGGGACGAAATTTCCTCTAACGGGGGGATAATGTAACAACCCGAAGTTGTTCATGGCCGAAAACCCATTCTACCCGTAAAACTCGCCGTTTACCGATTCATTCCAATTTCGTTTTTGGGTCAAATTAATTAAACTTATATGTTTATTTGATGCTAATGAGTGTCCAAACTCCTTAGGAACTCATGAAATTAGCCCAAAATTGTTATTTCAAAAATTATAGAAATGTCCCCGCCGGGTTACGAAAACTTAATCGGGTGCGACCAAAAGCCCCGTTTAATGCCGGTATCGGGTAGAATTCCACCCTGTCCAAGTTTTGGGACCTATTTAAACATGTTCAAGCTATCATTTGAAGCTTTTTCTCTGTCTAACCTCTCTCCGAAATCCATGTTTAAGGGTCCAAATCATCAATTTAAGGCTTCAAATCTTTGAGGTAACTTCCCTAACTTGCTATACAACCCCTCTAGCCTTCAAATTCGAGTTTAAACCATGTATTAGGACCATTATCATGGGTTTACGGCCCTAGAACTATCTGATGGGTTTTAGCCATAAGAACTTTCCTATGTGCGCATGCAAAACCCTAATGCTTGGATCTAGGCTTTCTAATAAACATGCTTTGAATCCAAGACTTCTAATGACTAATTAGGCTAAATAACAACATTGAAACAGATCTAGAATCATACCTTTGAGTTCCTTATTGATCTTGAGGTCTTGGAGCTTCTAGAGTCGCAAATGTCACTCCTCTAATGGCTTACAAACACCAATAGCAAGGAAGATGATTTAGGAGAGAGGAGAGGGGAGGAAATCGGCCAGGGTTCTCTTACTTTAGGAGAGGTGTCGAATTCCCTATGCCATGGGGTCTATTTATACTTGTAGACTCCTTAAGGGTTACAACCTAAACCCTAATTGGATAATCTTCTCTTAAGGCTATCCGTATCCTTTCCATAGATAAGCCTTGGACGATTTTGAAGCTATCCTAGCTTCTAGAATCCGTCCCTAGCATATCCATAAGGATTTACAGTCTAAAGCTTAACTATCAAACAATTGACAGTTTATACCACTTTAATTCTATGACTTATATTAATCAAATAACAAATATATTATTCATTATATTATTCTCATAATATATTAATAATATTTACTCTCTCGTAATAAATCATCCTATCAAGTTGCTATGGTGAAGGCAACCCAAAAGGACCATGCACAACCGGGTCAAATACTTGCCTAATATAGTTGCAGCCTTAGACACTATTCCAAATGTCTCCCACTTGGATAAGTCTAGTAACTATATTCACAAGTACAATTCAGTTTGCAATCGTAGCTCTCAAAGACGCTGTCAAACTCTGATCTAATCAATCTTGTCCTTTAGATAAGGGAACGTACAGTCCTCTGTTAGATATCATGCTGACAATCCTATGGAATGGTTAGTCAAGCATTTAGGTTTCTCGATCTCTGATTTATTTGACATAGAACTTAATCGAACACATCAATTCAGTTCTGACCGGGCCCGGCACATAAGTCAAATCAAATCATCGAGCGGCCGAGATATCGCCTTTACCTTCTTAGATAAAAGTTACAGATAAACTTCGACTTATATGCATTTACTTATTTATTAACCAACTATACACAACAATGCGTTTTATAACACCGAGTTACTGATGCGTTTTCGCATTATCAATGCACAATCAATTAACAAATAACAAACCATATACCTAGGTTTTAAGACTATATGATATTATCGTCTTGCGATCACCTTTTATTTCGTATTCCATAAGGTGATTCCAGCATGCGCGGGTTTGTTCCAATGCTCAAAACTAGTTCATAAGCACTCATGAACGTTGCAGCAATCCTTTGCTATATCTAACACCATTTAGACATTCTACACACCAATTCATGACAATCTTCATTCATATCCACTCCCAACATATGACCATTTGAACAATTTCTATTATTCTTAATAATCTTAATTATTCTGGAAGTCAAAACATGCAAAATGAAACAATAGCTAAACAATTAACATAAGATAGTAACATTACTCATAAGTAAAACTCCTTTATTTAATCATCAAATGTCAATTACATTTATCTATTACACGTTTCTAATACTATCTAATCTATGCTAATATCATCCTTCAGCCCAATACTCCTAGCATGTTGCAAGTGCTTAACCCTACTCAGTCCCTTCGTAAGCGGATCTGTTAGGTTATCTTCTGATAATATCCTCTTTACTACGAGTTGTCCTTCTTCTTCATGATGTCTAATGAATTGATACTTTCTGTCGATATGTCTTGATCTACCATGATCCCTTGGTTCCTTGGTCAAGGCAACCGCGCCTTCGTTATCACAGAAAATCTCCATTGGCTCCTTTATGGCAGGTACAACTCCAAGATCACCGATGAAGTTCTTTAGCCATATTGCCTCCTTTGACGCTTCGCTCACTGCAATGTACTCTGATTCGCACGTTGAATCACCTACGGTTTCCTGCTTGGAACTCTTCCATGTTACTGCTCCTCCATTTAGGGTAAAGACCCAGGCCGACTGCGAACGGTAGTTGTCCCTGTCGGTCTGAAAACTGGCGTCACTATACCCTCGCACCTTCAAGTCATCACTCCCTCCGAAGACTAAGAACCATTCCTTCGTCCTCCGAAGGTACTTAAGGATGTTTTTCACTGCAATCCGATGTGCTTTGCCAGGATTCCCTTGATATCTGCTAACCATGCTCAAAGCGAAGGCTACATCAGGGCGAGTACAAGTCATAGCGTACATGATTGAGCCAACTGCGGAAGCGTATGGTACTCGGCTCATTTCTGCTATCTCAGCTTCGGTACTCGGACTTTGAGTCTTACTCAATTTGGCATTACTTTGTATCAGTAGTTCTCCCTTATTTGAGTTTTCCATACTAAAAGGTTTTAGTACCTTCTCTAAGTAAGTATTCTGACTAAGTCCAATTAGTTTCTTACTTCTTTCTCTTACTATCCTTATTCCCAAAATGTAAGAAGCCTCTTCGAGGTCCTTCATAGCGAAGCACTTCCCGAGCCAGGACTTAACTTCCTGCAGAGTCGGGATGTCGTTTCCTATGAATTATGTCATCGACATATAGAACGAGGAAGCTTACTATACTCCCACTGGCTTTGACATATACACAAGATTCGTCTTCGCTTCGTACAAATCTAAACTCTTTGACTTTCTCATCGAAGCAAAGATTCCATCTGTGAGACGCTTGCTTAAGTCCATAAATGGACTTCTCAAGCTTACACACTCTATTCGGATGCTTCGGATCCACAAACCCCTCTGGCTGAGCCATGTAAACATCCTCAGCCAACTTTCCGTTAAGGAAAGCGGTCTTGACATCCATTTGCCAAATCTCATAATCATGAAATGCGGCAATTGCTAGCATCACTCTAATAGATTTAATCTTCGCAACTGGTGAGAAGTTCTCATCATAGTCAACTCCGAGAGTTTGAGTAAAGCCCTTCGCGGCCAATCACGCTTTATATGTGTGTACGTTTCCATCCACGTCGGTCTTCTTCTTGAAGATCCATTTGCACCCAACGGTCTTACGTCCGGGTACATGATCAACCAAATTCCAAACTTGGTTATCATACATGGATTGGATCTCGCTATCCATTGCCTCTTTCCACTTTGCAGACTCCGGGCCTGCCATGGCTTCCTTATAGCTATTAGGTTCATCAAGGTTTACTAGTGTACCATCACTAATATACGTGTCCCCTTCGGTAGTAATATGAAAGCCATAAAACTGGGGATGAACTCTAACTCTATCGGAACGTCTAAGAGGTAAGGATTCGTCAATCGGTTCAACCAGAGTTTTCTCCTTGGGTTGAATGCCAGCAGTAAAGGTTCCTTCATCTATCGACTCTTGAATCTCTTCAAGTTCGATTTGCCTCCCACTGTCTCCTTGGCTCATGAGTTCTCGCTCTCGGAAAACTCCTCTCCTCGCAACGAAGACAACGTTGTCCTTCGGTCTATAGAAGAGATATCCAAAGGATGTCTGCGGGTAGCCGATGAAAATACATCGCTCACTTTGAGGTTCAAGTTTTTCGTGAGTATCTCGTCTTACGAAAGCCTCGTAACCCCAAACCTTGATATGTGCCAACGAGGGAGCTTTCCCTGTCCACATCTCGTGAGGTGTTTTGGCAACCTTCTTAGTAGGGACTCAGTTAAGGATATGGGCGGCAGTCTCTAAGGCATACCCCCAAAAAGAGATAGATAGTGAAGCGCAACTCATCATAGAGCGAACCATATCCAATAAGGTTTGATTACGCCTTTCTGCCACACCATTCAACTGCTGTGTCCTAGGAGGCGTCAATTGTGAAACTATTCCACACTCCTTGAGATAATCGTGGAATTCAAGACTTAGGTACTCTCCTCCTCGATATGATCGAAACATCTTGATTTTCCGGCCCAATTGATTCTCCACTTCATTCTTGAATTCTTTGAACTTTTCAAAGGTGTCTGACTTTTGCTTGATTAAGTAGATATACCCATATCTACTATAGTCATCGGTAAAAGTCACGTAGAAGCGGTTCCCATCCTTCGTGGTTGATCTAAACGGTCCACATACATCGGTATGTATTAGGTCCAATAGACCCTCGCCCCTTTCACATGTACTCGTGAAGGGTGACTTAGTCATCTTTCGAAGAAAACAAGACTTGCATGTGTCATCTTCCCTAAGGTCGAATGACTCCAACACTCCATCCTTTTGGAGTTGGGCTATGATTTTCTTGTTGACATGTCCAAGACGACAATGCCACAAGGATGCTTTATCCATACTAGTGGAAGAATCAATATTCAAAACATCATTTCCTAAGTTATCAACAATCATAACGGTTTCATATATTCCATTACATGGTATAGCTTTAAAGTAAAAGACACCATTTAGATAAGCCAAAATAGAACCATTCTCATTATTAAAAGAAAATCTAAATCCTTGTCTATATAAACCATGAAATGAAATGATGTTTCTAGCCATTTCTGGCGAATAGCAACAATTGTTCAAATCTAAAACCAAACTATTCTTAAGCACTAAAGAATACACTCCAATCTTGGTCACAGGGGACGATCTTCTGTTCCCCGTGATTAGATTTATCCTTCCTTGCTCCACATCCCTACTTCTTCTTAGTCCCTGCACATTAGAACAAATGTGATAACCACAACCGGTATCAAGAACCCAAGAAATAGCATGATTAGAATCGTTTGATATGATTGTGTATATACCTGTGAAAGATGGCTTCATCTTTCCCTCTTTGATTGCTTGCAGGTAATCTGGGCAGCTTCTCTTCCAATGTCCTATCTTGTGGCAGTGGTGGCACTCTGCCTCCTTTGGGTTAGGGCAGGGCTTAGCGGGATCAACTTTGGTCCTACTAGAAGAGGCACCATCTCGGGCTTTCACCTTGCGATAGTTCTTCGATGAAGCTTTCCTCTTCTTTCCCTTTCCTTGACCAATAGCCAAGACAGGAGCAGCGGGCGGATTGGGAGTAGGTGCAACAGACTTGTCCTTGAGGTTGCTCTCAGCGACCGTCAAGAGACCTTGGAGTTTACTTAGGGTGACCTCTTCTTTGTTCATGTGGTAGGTCATCATAAATTGGTTGTACATCGGAGGCAAAGAGTGAAGCACCATATCGATCGCCAAGTCTTCACCGAAGTCAACATTTAACTTGCGAAGGCGGTCGACATACCTTTGCATCTTTTGCAAGTGCACGGTAAGAGATTCTCCATGACCCATCTTAGCGGAAATCATGTTGGTGAAAATCTCATAACGCTCTTGTCTCGCGTTTTGGTGGTATCTCTCCAATAAGTCTTGGTGCATCTCATATGGGTACATGTCCTCGTAGGACTTTTGGAATTCGGAGTTCATGGTAGCGATCATGATGCAATGTACTTTCGTTGCATCTCGCTTATGAGTCTCAAAGGCGGTGATTTCGGCGGGAGTAGCAACTTCGGGGTTGATTTTCTCGAGCTTCTCATCGAGGACATACTCCTTATCCTCATAGCGAGCAATGGTGCGAATGTATCTTATCCATTCGCTAAAGTTCGTTCCACCGAAGGTGACCTTTTGGCAAAGGCTCATCAACGTGAAAGAACTAGCAGCAGCGTTGTTTGCGTTCGACATCTACAATTAGAAAGGACAAAGATAGATTAGAATAAGAATCCCTAATTATCACCCAATAAGAAAAATTAGGGCTAGGATCCAACAATAACATTTACATATTAGAAAAGGGATGCCGTAATCTAACATGCAAATAATTGAAGGAAAGTGAATGACGATTCACTAATTCTCCATCACAAAGCTTAAACTATTAGTCCTAAGTGTTTTTGAGAATTCCTAGTTTCGGATGATATTCATTGAAACTATTCAATGGCATGTTTAAATCTCGATATGCCCCTCTTGTTTGTGACTGGGATACCGAGGATCACAAAGCGGGTGTGAATTACCATGCAAATTCACATGGTGCCTTCATTGTAACGATCACCTATTCGATGTGCCGGTAAACCACACACGCTCCATCGAACTATGATAAACAATGAATCACCCTTTTCCACCTTCGCTTAGAACCAATTAGTGTGCCGGTAAACCACACACGCTCCACTAACTTCTTAGCAAGGTGCAAAGTGTAATTTCATGGGATTGCATCAATTCACTTTTCCTAAAGTAACTAAGATTGGGAAAATTTTAAAAAATGTGTAGTTACTTTATATTTCTTATTATACTTTTAATGAGAGGATGAGGTTGCCCTATCCTACCCGTTCGGCTAACGACCCTCCACCAATCAAGCAAGCGGTGGGTGTGAGTGTACACCCATTAAGCGCCATTTTATAGGCCGCAACCTTATACCCACCTTATAGATCGGCTTCGTGAATGAGGCCTACTAACGGTAAGACTAGCATTTAGTTATAGATATATATATTATTCTAGTAATATCATATTAGTATAGGGTTGTATTTTAAAACTTTTAAAATCTAGGGTTTGAAATTTAAGTTGTCTAAATTAAAACTTTTAATCACAAATATAAATTTCAAAACTTGAGGGCAAGTTTTAAATATTTAAAACATGGAGGATCAAATAACAAATAATTCCAATTAACAATTAATATCCTATTATCTATATTTGATTTTATTCAAGATTTCTTTGAAAGATAATTACCAAAATAATTAAAATAATTAATTAATTATCATATATAGAAATTAAATATTTTATTAGTTGATAAATACCGTTAACTAGATCAAGATTATAGTCATATATATCAAAAAATCGGATTTAGATTGATCTATTATGATTAAGGTAAGTTTCCATAAGATAATTATGAAAAAATCCCGAATCTGGCCATTCCTGACACCTGGACTCGCCGAGTGCACAAGGGGACTCGCCGAGTCAGGCCTACTCGCCGAGTCCACCTTGGAACTCGCCGAGTCCATGACTCAGAAACCTAAAAATCGAATTTTGCAGGTTTGTTTCAGTTAATCAAGCAACATTTTAAAGAAAACCAAGCTAGGCTCTGATACCACTGATGGGTTTTAGCCATAAGAACTTTCCTATGTGCGCATGCAAAACCCTAATGCTTGGATCTAGGCTTTCTAATAAACATGCTTTGAATCCAAGACTTCTAATGACTAATTGGGCTAAATAACAACATTGAAACAGATCTAGAATCATACCTTTGAGTTCCTTGTTGATCTTGAGGTCTTGGAGCTTCTAGAGTCACAAATGTCACTCCTCTAATGGATTACAAACACCAATAGCAAGGAAGATGATTTAGGAGAGAGGAGAGGGGAGGAAGTCGGCCGGGGTTCTCTTACTTTAGGAGAGGTGTCGAATTCCCTATGCCATGGGGTCTATTTATACTTGTAGACTCCTTAAGGGTTACAACCTAAACCCTAATTGGATAATCTTCTCTTAAGGCTATCCGTATCCTTTCCATAGATAAGCCTTGGACGATTTTGAAGCTATCCTAGCTTCTAGAATCCGTTCCTAGCATATCCATAAGGATTTACAGTCTAAAGCTTAACTATCAAACAATTGACAGTTTATACCCCTTTTTTTAATTAATCTCTTTAAGTCACCAAATTAATTCTAATTAATTCTATGACTTATATTAATCAAATAACAAATATATTATTCATTATATTATTCTCATAATATATTAATAATATTTACTCTCTCATAATAAATCATCCTATCAAGTTGCTATGGTGAAGGCAACCCAAAAGGACCATGCACAACCGGGTCAAATACTTGCCTAATATAGTTGCAGCCTTAGACACTATTCCAACACTATCATAGGCCGTAAACTCATTTAAAGGGGGTTTTTTTAGCAACAAAACCCTTCCAAACCACAACTAGACTTTAGATATGGCTAAATGACTCATGGAATGGACTTAGAACACTTTAGACATGGATTTTGAGGGATTTGAATGAGTTTATGGCCAAGGCACATGCTTGGGCCGTAAACCCCTCAAACACGAGTGTAAACTCATTTCCAACATGTTAGAAAGCCATATACCTTCACCAAAAGCCTTGGAATAAATCATAGAACCAACTAAAAATAGTTTAAGGGCCTTAAACATATATTTTTAGGGACAAATGAGAGTTTACGGCCAATGCTTATGCTTGGGCCATAAACTCCATAACATGGGGAGTAAACTCAATGTAAAGTGTTAAAATGCCACTTTAACACACCTAATGCCTTGGGATAAATTCTAGAAGTGTTTACAAACAAGTATTGGACCTTAAAACATATTATTTTCCCCATCTAAGGACTTCACGGCCATGAGGGTGTTCATGGGCCGTAAACTCCAAAATCTAGGCCAAAAGTCCCTTAAAACTCCATACAAGGCTAGGAAAAATTATTGGAATAACATGTGATTAGTTTTGGGACATTAAATCACTCATTCAAGGGGAGTATAGGAGTTTACGGGTGTAAGCTCCATTCTAGGGCCGTAAACTCCCTTAAGTGGTGTTATTTGATGAATTTAATCAATTCCCTCTTAATAGTTTCAAGCCATTTTGCACCATAAACCACCCCACCATGAGGGTGTTATAGGCCGAAAACTCTTGTATGAGTAAACTCCATTTCCCGGTCATTCAAGTCCTTAAACGCCACCTGGGTCCCTCTAAACACTTGCAATGGGGTGTTTTCGCGACTAAAGGTGTTTGTCCCTAACAATTAAATAATCTAAGTCCTAGTTAGATACAAATGTGTATCTTTTCATTATACTTAGGAACCTCGTACGTTTGCAAGCCCTGAACCAACGTTTAGCATCCTAAATTGTCACGTTTCTCGTCCGGTGAGTTCATACCCCTACGGTTTTTCCGTGTTTTTCAATGTTTTCAGGGGGGAATACAAGCAAACTATAACTGTTTTCGAATTATAACATTGGTATGTTTCAAATAATATCTGGCAAACTTATAAACACTTTTACTCCATATGTATTATGTTGAGCATAAGGGATGATTTATCAACCACAACTAAATGATGTTTAGTTAAGGATATAACCAAACTAATCAAATTATTATGGGAATAATTTGGGGTTCTTTAGTTTTCGTTTTATCATGTACTGATATGTGTATAAAGTTATTAGATAAACTATGTCTGATTCAGTTTATCTCCGCATCATTTGAATGTATTTTCAGATAGTTTCATTGTATGTATCTATATTCACTGTATTATGTTTCATAATCTTTTGTATGTTTGATATTGTATGAGAACCCTGTGAATAGTTTAGTACTAGTTTGTGAGTTCGTCACTACCCTTTTTGGATGATCAATAAATCCTCCCGGGAAGTGTAACCACAGTCTCCTGGAGGAAGAGCGAGGAATTTGTGAATAGATCTATTCGGGACTGACAATCCCACACCTTAATTGCTAGCTACAGTTAGGCGGGCACGCCTGGGGTGACAAATTCGGGATATCGTCCGACGTCTGACAAGCATCAAGGAGGTCTCGTTGTCGTCTCAGCATGGTTACCCGACTCACAATACGTATTAATATAAGTTTATTCATGACTTTGGTTTTGGATTTGATTTTATATCAATCATCTATCTTTAGATCTTATATCTAGTACGAGATGGTAATCCCATGGTTTTTGGTCTATAGGGTTCATATCTATTGTAGGATGTTATTCCTATGGTTAGAATCTATATCTAGTTCGGGATAGTGATCCCATGGTTTTATCAAACTATCTTATATCTTGTTCGGGATAGTAATCTCATGGTTTTAACAAACTATCTTGGATCTAGTCCGGGATGGTAGTCCCATGGTTTTCAGTCTATATTTTCAAGTATATCAAACTATCTTGTATCTAGTCCGAGATGATAGTCCCATGGTATTAAATCTATATGTAGTACGGGATGTTAATCCCAAGGTTTTCAAACTATTTTCCATCTACAGTTCACGTATAATTAAAGTATTTTTATACCTAATTCGGGATAGTAATCCAATGATTCTCAATATATAGTTTTGTGTATTAAACTATACTCTGTGATATTCAATCGGTCTTGCATTTAGGAAAATATGGGATTTTCATGGGATAACATATAACGCGTAATTGAACTATTATGAAGGATAACTAAACTGTTTAACATAAGAAAATATGGGATTTTCTTGGATAACAAACCTTTTTGGAAAACTAAAGGAAACTGTTACATTTTTCAGAAAACAAACATCTTATGAACTCACCAGCTTTATGCTGATTTTCAAACCGCTTGTATTCTCAGGTCCACATTAGACAGGTACTCGGTGATATTTTTTGGTGAAGACGGAGTGCTCAGAAGACTCGTCTCAACTTTTGTTCATATGATATATGTATAACACTTGTATAATTTAATTTTGAAACAAATGTAAACTTTCTTATATATGTAATGTAATGGTTGTTTACTGTGATTACTATGTGCATTGGATTTGATACTCAACGTGGAGTCAACCCCGGAAATGTTTCCGCCTTTGGTTTTTGGGGTGTGACACACTGTGAAAGGTATATATTTTTTTGTAATATTCATTTTTTGTTAACGTTTACTTTTTGAACAGAAAAGATCCATTCACATGCATATCATATATTTTATAATTATTATTTCTTGAAATGACTTTATATGTCAATTAAATAATAACTTTAATGATATTGTGAATACATAAATTTTTGATGTAGATTTGGATGCCAACTAACCGACAAAGTGCATAAAGATTGCCTCTAGGCTCTAGCAACCAACCCAGAAATCCAGGACAAACCACCATGCATATAAGGAATTTGAAACCAATTCTTAGGTTTATCTAAGGTTGTGTAGGCCAACAACCTACCTGACATGAAAATGGCTCCATGATTAGACTAAAAAGCTAAAAAGATGTAAACATGAGAAGAAAATAGGTAAGTTTCCCTTTAAAATCATCTCATTGGTTGACGAAAAAAACGTTCAAAATCACAAACATCATGCTGATGATGCTTTTGGGTTTTTTATTAGGTATTAAATATTGAAATAATTTACTCCGCATTCTAATCTCTTGAGTTGCAGCTAAAAATAAATGGGACAAGGAAAAGACAACCATTCTAGGGCTTTTTTTTTGTAAACTGGATGAGGACATTTTTGGTTCGTTTGCAACATATAGACGTTTGTTAGAAAGAATATTTTTTTAATGTTTTTTTTTCACTTTGGGTATTCAAACCTATTTTTCTATGTCTTTATGTTGAGCATGGCTGAATGTGCCTAAAGAGAAAGTTGTGTGCCTTTTTTGTATGTGGTTCATTTGTAATGATGTTTACATGTATCTTTTATATTTGTATATGTAGGTGTCTATCTACGTGTAATGATGTGTATATGTATTTTCTGTATGTGGTTCATCATTTTCTCTACAGTTTGGTTTTATGCAGATTGAGAAAAAAATTAACTTTGGACAGAAAAGAGATTGTGGAAGTGCAGATTTTGAATCTTTTATGGTTATAAAGCTTTCTCCTATGTTCTCTATAGGCCTCACACTGCTTTATCTTCCCTCAATCTTGGTTTCTCTCCTTTAATTTCATCTTCCTATCTGTTTCTACATGCACAAATGATTTTAAAAAAAAATCAAAATTGATTTAAACTCATTTAAATCATGTGTATATTGTATCTTATCTTTTTTTTTGGTGTATTTGGCTTTTGCAAAATATTTTCCCTTTATTCAAAATCATTTTTCTTAAGGCTAGAGGTGAATGAATATAATACACCTGAGGAAATCTAAGACATGGTGCTAAGATGCGTCAGCTAAAGAGCTTATAGTATTTTGTCGATTAGGTGGCTAACAACAAGGTCAAAACAATGTTATACAATACATCTATTTATAACCAGACATACGAACTAACACATTATGGAACACCATAACGAACTCACAGATGTAAATATTTTACTTATTCAATGTAATGGTTGTGTTTACTTTGATTACTATGATGCAATTGTTGTGATACTATACATGACGTTCTCCACCTCCGAACATTTCCGCCGTTCGGTTTAGGGGTGTGACATAATTTGGAAACCCTAATCAACCTTGAGCGATCTTGAGCTATTTCTTGCCATTTTTATGATTTAAAGCTAGAAGAAGGAAGGTTGGAGATCCAGATCTAAGGACTCATTTCTGTCTTCATAGAGGTATAAAGCTTATACCTTGGTTGTTATTCACTTAGATCTCCTTCTTAGCTTTTATGTTGTCATTTTTGGCCATTTCCAAGGTCAATCCGAGATTTGATGTAACAACTCAAATTTTTCAAACAAATTTTTCCATTTCAAAAACATAATTGTTTCCATGTTAAACAAGGCATAAATAGATTAATTATTCTGTCAATTACAATTATTCAAAATCCCAAGATCATAAAGACAATCTTCAGTGTGTAACGATCATGCCGGCGCCTTTCCACGGTCCTCGCTAGTACCTGCAATACATGCACAACAACTGTAAGCATAAATGCTTAGTGAGTTCCCCAATATACCCTTACGCACATACGCCTTTCCAGGCCCTGACCTTCCGGTCCTCATAACATAATCGCCTTCCGGCCCATAACATATTGCCTTCCGGCCCACATATCATACATAACATACATAACAATTAACTTACCACATATAGCATACATATCACACAACATATCCGACCTTCCGGTCACACAGTCAAACCCTTCCGGGTGCAGTATAGTGAGAAGACTCACCTCGTAAATGCTGAAAGCTAGCAACTCTTGAAATCACTCGTGCACAAACCAACGAGCTACAACCTTCCTATAACATTACATAACTCATTAGCACTCATATCATCTAAGTGTGACTATCCCTAAGAAGTCAGACTTAGGTCAACTCTGGTCAACAGTCAACGGTCAACTCGACTGGACTCGGCGAGTACCATGGCGACTCGGCGAGTCTAGTCGTCCTCACAAATTCCTGAATATTCCCTTTCTACTCGTCGAGTATCTCTCTTGACTCGACGAGGTCCTCGTGGAAGAATCGCGGGGCCACCCCGACTCCACTCGCCGAGTCTGATGAACAACTCGGCGAGTCCCAGTAAATCTTCAAGCTACTCGCCGAGTCTGAAGAACAACTCGGCGAGTCCATGCCATGCAGACGAGTAACTGCTTTCTGAGATAGGTCTCGTCCCAAGGTACACATGCATGGGACCTTCTGGACCTCTAAGGGTCCTAATACAAGACTATAATCGTGGGATAACAATGCATTACTTCATCAAATCACTAAATGGGTTCTATAAACCCTAATTTGATAAATACATCAAAATAACAGATTTGATCCGAGTATTACCTGGAAACGCACTCTCTGTGTCCCCCAAATCTCAGGACTCAATCCTCCTTGATATTCCTTTAGTCAAATCCCTCTTCTTCTTGCCTAACCAATTCTTCCAAGTTCCAAAGCTTTCTCCCTTGCTCTAGTCGTCCACAGCGATTAGGGTTCCTCTCAATTGATCAAAAGACTGAAAATGACGGCCTAAGAGGCGTTAAATACGATCCAAACTGAACGGTTAGGGTTTCTGCTGAACAGCGTCGACTCGCCGAGTCCATATCTGGACTCGTCGAGTCCAGTCGCGGACCCGCGACCAAGTCCGCGATCCTACTCGGCGAGTCTAGGCTCCAACTCGCCGAGTCCCCTCTTAAATCACCCCAAAAACCTAATTTTAATAATACCTGGGATTCCGGGCTGTTACATTTGAACCCTTGGAGATGAAAAGACTTCAGATTTGGGCACTCTTGAGCTTTGGAATCTCAAATTTGCCACCTTTATTCAGCCATGGCCTCATTCTATGACTTAGACCTTCATTTTCGCTTGTATTGGGTGCTTTAGCTTGATAATACCATGCATGTACATAAAGTTAGCAAATTTACGTGTAATGGTAGACTAAGGAGTCCAGATTTATGAGTTAGAAGTATTAAAATGGATATGTCACATGGAGGAATCGACAAGTTGTTTTGGGACTCCGCGAGCCTGGTCATGAACCCTAGTTCCATTTCTAGTTATGAGTGAAACCATTGAGTTTAGAAGATGACTCGGTGAGTTGCACAAGATTAGGACTCAGAAGTTGAAGAACTCGACGAGTCCAAGGAGGAACTCGACGAGTTAGAGTCGATATGTCCTGATGTTATGATAGGAAGAACTCGACGAGTATAGGAAGGGACTCGATGAGTTGACTTAGTTGACCATGTGTTTGAGGTGTTCACGAACTAGCCGAGTTGGGAGATGATTCGACGAGTTGGGATTGACTGGGAGTTGACCTTGAATTTGACTTTGACCATGATGTTGACTTTGACCATGGGTAAAATGGTCATTTTTCCCTAAGACGGATTATGAGATTTTGACTAAGTATTCTTATGATATTGATAGTCGGGAAGTCGTTGGAGCAACTTTGCAGATAGCTTTGCGAGATATTCCTCGCCACGAGTTTTTGCAGACAGCTTTGCGAGGTGAGTTTTCTCTTGTTGGAACGGGTCTAAAGCACCATAGCCAGCACGTTTAAGTTAGTAGTAGTTCCGCATTATGGTCGAATGCCAAGCGTAGCCCGATGTAGAGTTATATGTTTCTTTTCCGATCTCGATCCGATGTCGGGGCGGTCCTGAGGAATGCTTGTATGTTTGTATGCTTGATGTATTTGAGATTCTTGCATGTATTCGTTATGTGTTAGGAGTTCCAGACTTCGGTGTGATGTCGGGGTGGTTCCCGAGGAATGTTAGTATGCTTCTGGATTTCGGTCTGATGCTAGGGTAAGCCCAAGGAATGTCTTGTTAGTAGGATATGATAATATGTTTCTGGATCTCGGTCCGATGTCGGGTGGGACCCGATAAAGGTTTTCATGTTAGTTATGTGTTATGTTATATGTTAGTTGATATGTTATTATGTATGTCGAGATCTGCTCGATGGCGGGCGGCGCCCGATGCCGAAAAACAGGATGTCGAGCAAGAGTCGATGTGGCATGGGCGAGGCCCAAAATATGTTATATGGTATGTTTATGTATGTGGTAGTTTGGGGAGACTCATTAAGCTTTGTGCTTACAATTTTCAGTTTTGGTATCAGTTACTTCCACTAGCAAGGGGAAGGCCTCGGGATGATCACATGGCACACACCATAGTTTCAGCCTGGGATGTTTAGACTCTGATATTTTCTCATATTATTTTGATATAGTATTTCACAGAATGTTCTGAGATAGATTATTTATGGTTTTTCTTTTTGAGGATGGATGACTTATGGTTTTATTATGAATGATTTAAAAACGAAAGTTTTGGACCGTATTTTTGGGATGTTTCAGCTATTTTGTAGTGTTAATATATTTCTTACATTGAACTTTTTTGTACATATTCAAGATGTAGCGCTATAAAATAAATGGTAGATCATAAAGGAAATATTTTAAAAATGTTTTTTGAGGGGTAATATAGTAAATTTTCATAGTCAGTCAGATGTAAAATCAAATAAGTTTTACTCAAAAGTTACCTCAGTGGGTCTCTACCCCAGTCAGCCACTATCAAACGATCTCTCATAGATTACAATTGTTACTTACCAAACATATATGTAATAAAATAATTCAAAATATATTTATGATGCTATATTGCTGCATTAACCTGTCAATGAAATCAATAATCAAAAATAGTTTTGAAATTTGCCTATATGTGGTAATTTTATATATGTTATTTTATCAATTAATTTTAAAATCATCAAAAATGCAAGAAACATAAGGTTGCTCTCATAGTCATGTTGTAGGAATCATAGTCACAAAGAACATGGAACATGCTAAAACCTGAAAAAAAACCGGAACAAAACGGAACAGGGATCTATAATCTTTTGTTTTATGTATGAAGGGGGCAGCTTCATTTGGGACGTCAATGTCATACCCAGAACATTGTACCGGTTACTCCGATACGAAGTACTGTATATAAATTGAAAAATATACATTTTTATTTAGTAACGTATAAAAGTAAAAATCATATTAAGTAAAACAAAATTATTTCAAATTTCATAACGTCAAGAAAACATGGTTCTTTAATAGAATAGTAAAAAACACGAACAAAACATGAAATTAATCAACCATTTGCCTTCCCATTCCCACCCACACTAGCATCATCTTCGTCTAAATTCTACCATTACATGATCTTGAATCTTGCACTTGGCCCTTCCAAATATGCATTTTTCAGATTCATATCCCATTTTTTGTGTGGGCCCGTTTTGTAACTTTTAGAAAAATGTGATTGTAGGTGAATATTAGAATGGATAAACACAAGTTTGTTAGCCCTTTTACTATTTAAGCGGTTTCCCTTAACATTCTGTATGTGTAATGTCCTAATTTTCACAATAATTTTTTAGATAAAAGCTATTTTCAATGTTCAACCATCCACAAAACTATTATTTCAAAACGTAAACTCAAAAAGAAAATCGGAGTATCATAACATTGCGGAATGTTAAACATAAAAATTATTGATTGATATGTACAATCATGAGTTCGCCATCGCGCGATCCTCAAAGGTACCTGAAACATTTAACCCACAAATGTAAGCCAAAGCTTAGTGACACATATATCACAAATAACTATATATAACTACAATATGTCCGCAACAATCTCTTGTCCAGATCAACCCACAACAACGGGTATGTATCAACCCCGAGTCCATATCAACCCACAACAAAGCATGCAATATATAATCCTCAAGCAAGACCCTACTAGTCTAGAGAGCAACCATGACATAACAATTATGCGATAAGTAATACAATAAGAAAACTCACCTCGTAGATAGACCAGATAACCAACACCACACGTAAACACCAGTAGATCGGTTTCACACACCACCTAGAAATTAAACCAAAGGTCAACCACAACTATGACCTAAAACCCTAAAGTTTGACACAAGGTCAAAGTTATTAAAAAAGTCAACAGGCGCGCCATGCTTTTTGTAGGTGCCTTCTGCCCAGAAAAGGACAAAATGGTAGGGATCTTATGCTGAAACAAGAACATTCAAGAAAACCTAAAAGCGCGTTGCGCCATGGTATGTGCGTCGTGTCCGGGTCTCTCCCACAAAGTGAAAAGACTTAATCTATTAAATTTAATCCCCAAACTTCTATATCTAATCCTTGAAAATTTCTTAGTTAATCAAGTTTGAAACATTACTCATTAAGTCACTCTACTAAACTAGGATCGAAACATTTTTACTCTAAATGACCTAAATATCCCCCATAACTTGCATAGCTTAGAGGACATGCACAAAACACTAACTATATAAGTCCAGAGGTCCATAAGACAATTCTATTTGCTCAATGGGAGTTGTAGTCATCACAACTCCAAGCTCACCACAAAAAACGTACCATAAGTGCATTTAATGACAATAAGCAAAATCTAGAAAACTAAAACGCACGATTGAAGCAATCCCAAAGACGGATGCAAACAAATAAGAAATGAATAAAGTTCCATATGTCACAAGAATTGGTTGTTTGATGTATGTGATGGAATATACTATGCCATATGTTGCTCTTGGAGTGAGATTTATTAGTTGATTCATGTCAAATCAAGGAAATAAACATCGGGTAAGAGTCAAGTGGTTTCTATGCTAGTTGAAAGGCACTCTTTTGGTTGCTTTATATTTCAATAAAAAGAACACATATGTAGATTTTAGGAAATTAGATAGATTCAAAGAAAATAACAAAATTTATGTGTTCACTATTGTGAGTACATCCATCAGCCAGATGTCCAAATTAAAAAAAGATTGTTGCTCTATCAATCATAAAAGTATAATATATGGCAATTAAAAAAGTTGCCACATAGCTTATATGATAACTTATATGGTTGAAGAACTCCGAATCAGAGTTGGGCAAGAAACAATATAACTATGTCCTACATTGTGATAACCAAAATGCAGTTAACATGGAGAAGAATATAGAGTGTCATAGCATTGTGATAACCAAAGTGCAGTTAACCGGTTCAGGGGTAGTCAGTTTTCTAGAAATGCCAAGGCCAATGAATGGTTTTATGAAAAATGACTAAATGGTAAAACTCTACATGTCATTTTTTTTTAAGTGTGAAAAAATGAAATAAATCTAATTGTAGATAGTAATAATCGTCTGATTAATACAAAAACATCAAATGGTGTCGTTCCATTAGAAATTTTAAATATCACTTTGGTTGCTACGGTTACCAAAATATGGAAACATTTATGTAATTGGTCCACTATTTTATTATTCAATCTCAAAATACATGCACCCATTATTTGTTTGAGTTTCTTACCATTAGGCAACGGTCACTCTTGTAATTAATTCAAACTTAAATAAGACTATGAAGAATATGACCGTTTTGTAACGGTCTAAAAACTACATATTTATAGTAACAAATTCTTCTTCAATCTACATACTTTTGCCATTACACTCCTCCCCTCCCCTCTTGAATTCCTTATCTTAAAAGTATACTCTTTCACTTTCTAATTTGTTCTCTATATCATCATTTTCGTAATTCGTTCAAGTAGTCTCTCTTTGCTTAGATGTAGCTTTGTTGATGATTACTTTATTCAAGACAACTTGTTGACAACCATATGAATGTTTCATATACCCTCCGGACCTATAAATCCTGTTAAGCTCTTCTTAGCTTGTCTGATTTCCTTTTTCAGAAAGAAAAAACATGTATTTGGCTACCTTATGTGTAAGTCTTCCTAAATTTATTGCAACTGACATATCTTGGATCAACAAATCCTGCATTGAGGAAGGGAATTGAATTTTCCAGGGCTCAGAAAGTCTCTAAAGAAATTGGTGAGTATAGTTATCTTGTATAGTGATCCCCATGATAACCTCAAGCTGCTCGAAACTTTTTGGTATTGTGGTCGATTGAAATGCCAAAGCCGACCATAATCTGATTCTAGACATGGATTCCCATTACATGGCTCCTGATTCCTATTCTTTCTGTACAAAGTTAGGGATCTTGTTGCTGTAAATAACAATTTCATAAAAAGCAAGCTTACTTGAATTGTCTAAGCTTAAAATAGCAATCTTTCTTGCTCCTGATTCCGGACCCATACAAAAACTACCCCCTGAGTAGAAAGTTTCACATATGGGTCCTCCAAGAACACCAACAGCTTCACCCATGGACACCCCATGCATGTACAAATTGAATAATTTTTTTGAGTACTGATCGTTATACATATATTTTCTGTTTCAGGTAAAATCATTACCATCAGAATTTGCTAACGCAACAGTAAATTGAAGTTTCTCATTGATTTCTATATGTTTTCCTAAACAAGAGAACACCTTACAGAAGTGAGGCTTTTCCATCAACCTTCTAAAGATAAAAGCAACTGCAGGATCTAGATGAGTACTCTTCAAGTCTTTTTCAAAAATGTTGAAGTGAAGTATGCACTAGTCAACAAGTAATATGCTTTCTTCTGTTCCACGTTCAATGTACTGCAAAACGAGAACATTATATGAGTTTCAGATGGATGCTTTCCGATACATTGTCAATGTGTCATTGTCCTGTTTTATTCTTGCATGTGCTTTGATGTATATAATTTCATAGAACATTTTAAAGCTCGAAGACTTCCATATTTAGAATAGTTAAAAAGACAACGAAATACTTTCCTTATAATATTTTATAATCTTCAAAAATACTCAGACATAAAAGATAAACATAGTTTCCCATTTATTTTGAATCTCGAAAGATACAAAACCTAAATAAAAGCAGTCGAGAAATTGATACCTTAGAACCACCGGATTTCAGGTTAATGTTCAGAATTCACCGTGACAGATGGAAGAGGAAGGATGCGCAAATGACGATGTAATGATGTTTGATAATATGTTTTACAAGTGTAGAAATTATTTGGCTCTGACGATGCTTATTTGCTAATTAAATCTTCATTTAATAAATGCACTTTTTATCGGTTTTTTATGACTTTTATTGGTAAGGCGATCATTAGAGATATTTGAAGAAAAAGAGGAAGCACACCAGGTATTTGACAAAATGCCTATTTGTAATTTGGGTATTTGTAACTAGAACTTTCCCCACCAACAGATACCTGGACAATTTCATTGAGATCATCGTCTCTCTGAAGCACCTCAAGAGCCATTGTCATGATGCTAATGAAATCTAAATCGAATGATTGTAGAGCCTGAACAACCAATAAACTTAACATACCCAAAAAAAAAAAATTACCCTCTAAAACAAGTACTACTGCCGGTGCCCAACTTAGTCCCACTCACATCGCGTATCTATGTATAGATAGCTTTGATACTTTTTTTTCGCAAATAGAGAAAAACGATGTAACTTAGGGAAATGTTTGCGAAAACTTTTTATGACTTTGAGATTATGAAGAATATGAATTATTGGAAGATGATGAATTTTTTTAAAGCATCAAGACGAAATCAACCATCAAAGACGAAGTTAAAATTAAAAAAAAAAGTTACTTAAAGAACATATATATAATAAAATAATTTAAATTATATTTATGAGACAATATTAGACTTTGTATGGTTTTCTTTTAGTATATTAGGGAGTGTTTGATGTGGCTTCTAATTGGTTCCAAATGGGGATCGGGTAAAAAAAACCAATTTTACATGTTTAATATTGCTTTTTAACTATTGGAGTCTGTCCAAAGGGTTGAATCGGTCCATGATTGGGTTTTCTCTTCAAAACTGAAGGACCTACTCTTTCTTCCTTCTTCACTTGCCATCACCCCAAATAACAATTATGGATCAAACAAGCCCTTGAAGGTTTTTTCTTCTTATTGTTGGTCGAATGATTATTGTTACTTCTATGTTTATGTTTGGTTAAGTTATATAATTTTGATTATGCGCAAAGGGGAAACCAATTCTGATTGAGCTTAGAAACGAGGATGTTGCTCCTGGCTTGAAGATGAATGAACTGTAGATATGTTTTCTAACCTTCAAAATCAATATGATTTTTGCATATTTCTAACATTTAAAATCGCGAAGAAATCAACATGATACACTTCCATTGTAACAACCCGAAGTCGTTCATCGCCGAAAACCCATTCTACCTGTATAACTCGCCGTATATCAATTTGTTCCGATGTCGTTTTTGGGTTAAATTAATTAAATTTATATGTTTAATTGATGCTAATGAGTGTCCAAACCTGTTAGGAACTCACGAAATTAGCCCAAAATGCTTATTCCAAAACTTTTAGAAACGTCACCGCCGAGTTACGGAAATTTAATCGGATGCGACCAAAAGCCCTGTTTAGTGCCGGTATCGGGTAGAATTTCATCGTGTCCAAGTTTTTTGACCTACATAAACACATTTAAGCTTCGATTTGAAGCTTTTGCTTCCTCTCTTTACTCTCTCTCTAACCTCTCTCCTAAATCCAAGTTTAAGGGTCTAAATCACAAGTTTAAGGCTTCCAATCAGCAAGGTACCTTCCTTAACTCATTGTGTATCATGTTTGGCCTTCAAATTCGAGATTAAATCATGGAATGGGACCTTATATTTGAGTTTATGGACCAGGAAGGTGCCTAGGCCGTAAACACTAATTTAAAAGGGTTTTAAGCCCTTAAACCCTTCCTAGACTCACACAAGGCTTAGATATGACATTTAGAATAATGGTATTTGCCTTAGAACATCATGAACATAATTTTTAAGGAGTAAATGGGAGTTTACGGCCAAGGAACATGCTTGGGCCGTAAACCCCTCAAAAATAGAGAGTAAACTCCTTTTAACATGTCCAAATGCCTTGAAACTCAACCAATAGCCTTGTGGTAAATCCTAGGACCATCTAAAAATAGTTTGGGGGTCTTAACACATATCAAAATGCAACATATAAGAGTTTACAGCCATAGCTCATAACCTTAGGCCGTAAACTCGCAAATACGTGTTAAATGATGCCCTAAAATCACCCCAAGGCTTGGAAAAATTACTAGAATCACATGTGATTGTCCTAAGTTCCATAAATCAATTATTCAAGACCATGGGAGAGTTTACGGCCGTAAACTCCAAGTTTACAGCCGTGAACTCCCTTAAACATGGTATAAGTCCCCTTAATTTAATCCAAGGCATTTTAGAAGTCCATTCCAACAATTGCCAAGTCCAAACAAGCCATTAAGCACTGAAAATCGCACCAACATGAGTTCACGGCCGTGAACTCATGTATGTATGTGTTTTATGGTTGTAAACTCCTTAAAATGTGTATCCTTCGGGAGTAAAATCAAATCCCAAGTCCCTAGTGCCATTACACGTTCGTAAATGTCACCCGGGTCACTCCAAACACTCGTTTTGAGGTGTTTCATCTCATTGGAGTATAATGTTCCATATAATTAGTGATTGTAAATCTAAGTAGATATATATGGACATTATTTCATTTTACATAGGGACATCGCGAGTAATCAGGCCCCGAACCGACATTTAGTGTCCGAAATCGTCGCATTTTCGAGTCCGGTGAGTTCATACCCCTACCCTTTTTCTGTGTTTTCAATGGTTTTTCAATGCTTTTAGGGGGGAATACAAGCAAAAAGTACAAGTGTATTTTGTACATAAACTGATTTTCAACTCAATGGTTTTACTTACTAAATGTCTTGATTTTCAAAGATTTGTGATAACTGACGTTTCAAATTGCAGGCTAAATATAGATTTCTTTTAAAAGTGTTATAACTATATTCTCTTTGAGAAAAATATATACTAATCATATTTAAGATCAATCCAAATACGAATGTAACCTAATACGAATACGAATACAATAGTAACCTAGTACGAATACGAATACGAATGTAACCTAGTACGAATACGAATACGAATGTAACCTAGTAGGAATACGAGTACGAATGTAATCTAGTACGAATACGAATACGAATGTAACCTAGTATGAATACGAATACAAATGTAACCTAGTACGAATACGAATACGAATGTAACCTAGTACAAATACGAATACGAATACGACTACGAATACGAATACGACTATGAATACGAATACAACTACGAATACGAATACGACTACGAATACAAATACGACTAACCAATAGCCTTGTGGTAAATCCTAGAATCATCTAAAAATGGTTTGGAGACCTTAAGCACATCAAATGCCATACTTATTGGAGTTTACGGCCTAAGCACATAGCCTTTGGCCGTAAACTCATATAATCATGCTAAAAATGCCCCCAATGCACCTTTAAGGCTTGGAAAAATTCCTAGAATTACATATGAGTGTGTTAAGCATCAAAAACAAATTTTTCATGAACAAAGGAGAGTTTACGGCCATAGAACATGCTTCTAGGCCGTAAACTCCTAAAAATGTGTTAAATGAAGCCTAAAATTTATACTAAGCCTTAGAAAATTAGTTAGAATCACATGTGATTGCTTCTTGTGCCTTAAACAAATTTTTCTTGACAATGGGTGAGTTTACGGCCGTAAACTCTATGTTTACAGCCTTAAACTCCCTTTTAAATGATATAAATCTTTTCAAACCATCCCAAGGCAATTTAGAAATTCATTCCAACAATCCCCATGTCCAAACAAGCCGTTAAACACCCAAATTCACACCAACATGAGTTTACGGCCGTAAACTCAGGTATGGGTGTGTTTTGTGGTTGCAAACTCATTTAAATGTTTACTCTTGCGGAGTAAACTCAAGTCCCAAGTCCCAAGTGCCAATACATGTCCGTAGATATCACCCGGGTCACTCCAAACGCTCGTTTTGAGGTGTTTAATCTCGTTGGAGTGTGATGTTCTATTTAATTAGTAAATGTATCCCTAATTAAATATATATGGACATAATTTCATGTTACATAGGGACATCGCGAGTAATCAAGCCCCGAACCCACGCTTAGTATCCGAAACAATTGTGATTCTGAGTCTGGTGAGTTCATACCCCTACCCTTTTTCACTAATTTTCACTGTTTTCAGGGGGGAACACAAGCAAAGTACAAGGGTTTTCTTGTACTCAAAACTTATTTTCGTGTGTGTGTGTGTGTTTCACATTTCATATGCTTTTAATACTGATATACACAACTGATAACCAGTAGAACATGCAGGTCACATAAACATTTATTTGTGAAATGGGTTTTATAAACAGTTATGTTTTATATATTTCACAAATGGTTTTCCACATTTTATCAATTAAAAGCATGACATTAGAATACATGAATAATATAAATTGTACACTGTCTTGTCCTGGGTAACATTCCACATAGATACGCGAATGGAGGATTATCATATTATTACTAATAAATTTGTTATTCCTGTATGATTGGAGACACGTACTCGGCGAACACTCCACAGAGATACGCGAGTGGAGGACTACACCCGTAACCAGAATCTCTGGGATTTAGAGAGCATGACTTGAGTGTATAGATCTATACAGGGCTGACTACCCCACACCTGGCTGCTAGCTACAGCCGAGCCGAAATGGTTCAAGGGTGACGAAAGTCATAAGGTTGTGGACTATTTATTGCCACAGATTCAGTCTCTAGTATGGTTATGGAACTCGCAATTAGGATAACAAAGATTTACTTATAGTAATAATGAATAACTCTATACGTATTTTACATTGATAACCAACATTCAGGGAAGTATGGACCTTTCCTAGGAAACCTTGTACATAACCAGGTCTAACAAGAATACATTTTTTTACATTAAAAACCAACATTCAGGAAAGCATGGGTCCTTCCTGGGGATCATAAACTTAACTAGAAGAGTGTAACAAAACAGATAACATTACATCTTTTACAAATGATAACTCACAATCAGTAAAGTATGGGACTTTTCTGGGGATACATTGGAACTCAAACGGAACAGTTTAACAAATTGGATATTCAAACTATACATTTTCACATTAGAAATATGTTTTCAGTGTACAAACCTACAATACTTTGTAATTGTGAAACAACAATCAACTATTAAGAAAATGTGAGATTTTTCTTGGTGTGTATTACATTTTTAGAAACAGAAAGGAAACATGTACATTTTCACAAAACAAAACAACTTATGAACTCACCAGTGTTATGCTGATTTTTAAACCGCTTGTGTTCTCAGGTCAACGATAGTACAGGTACCCGAAGACTTAGTTGATTCAGGATGGTGTGCGTGCAAAGCTCGTTCGTTTTGTTCATATCTATACTATGTATCACAACTGTATAAACTGTGTCTTTTGAAACAAATTGTAAAACTTTTAATATGTAATGTAATGTTTGTTTCACTTTACTTACTATGTACATTGGATTTGATACCCAACGTGGAGTCAACCCCGGAAATATTTCCGCTTTCGGTTTTCGGGGTGTGACAGATTGGTATCAGAGCCCTTGTTTATAGTGAATAAAGTATACCAAACCTTATATGGTATAAAACTATAAACACTAAAGGGCCTAAGTGCTCTGAAATAAAAGTATCTTCAGAGTATAAGTATTTTCAAAAGTATATAAGTATACCAAATCGTCGAGATCCATAACTATAAGTAGAACAAAACATAAATAAATGGGTGTTGTGTACTGTGGTTAAACCTGAGCAGTTATGTAGTCGTGTCTAGGATCAATATAGCCTGGCCAACTATATTCATTCGAGACACGACCAACATGTGCTTGGGAGTGACTGTGGTATGCGGCATGCGTAAAACTTACCTTAATACCACAAACATCGAGACACTATCGTAATGAATCATGAAATACTATGGGAGTATTTCTCGAATCAATTCTTTGTAGAAATCCTCGTAAACGTATAGACCCCCGATCATTCTGTTAGCGATAGTTTACCTGCTTCAATAACTCTTTCCTGTTTTATCGCTTATTTGGAATAAATATCTGTCATATCTCTCGATTCAATTCAGAGGACTTATCATCCTCTCTTTCTTGACCTTATTAGATCAAGATGCCTCCCAGAAAGAGACCCAGCTCAAAGACCAACAACCCTCCGCCACCACCTCCTCCTGAAATTGATCCCGTGTTATTTCAGACAGCTCTTACCGCCGCGGTGGCAGCTGCCATGTCCCAGCTAAACACCGGTGGTTCCGGTGGTTCAGGAGGCATTAATCAGAATCAAGACAGTTACCAGGAACGCCGTAAGGAGGGTTCCTACAAGGACTTAATGAATGCGAAGCCTTCTTTCTTCAATGGCACTGGTGGTGTCATATCCTTATCCCGATGGTTCGAGAAAATCGAATCCATTTTCAAAATCTGTACCTGTGCTGAGTCCGACAAGGTTAAATTTGCAGCCTGTACCTTCCTCGATAAAGCCTTGACTTGGTGGAACGACCGAGTCAAATCCTTGACCTTACCCATAGCCAATGCCATGGGATGGGACGCCATGAAAGAACTCCTCCTTGCCGAATACTGTCCCCGTGGTGAAATGCAAAAGCTAGAGCATGAGCTCTGGAACCTAAAGATGAAAGGTTCCGACATTGCTGCATACACTTCCCGATGTGATGATCTTGCCCTCCTCTGTCCTAAATTGGTCACTCTTGAAAGCAATATGATCGAAAGGTTTATTTGGGGGTTAACAAATCCAACAAAAGGTCATGTCTTAGCTGCTCGCCCGGACACATATGATAGTGCTAACACTTTAGCCCAAGCTATAATTTACCACAGTGATGATGTTGAGGAAGCCACCACTACCCCTGAGTCGACTAAAAGCAGTGGTTAGAAAAAATTCTGGAAGAAGAAGAAGGGTCAATCTTCTCAAGGATCCTCCAAAAGACAGCAAAAGTAGCAGTCCATGCTGCTACTACCCCCGTTGCTATTGCTTCTATCGCGGGATCCACAACTCCTACTCCTACCAGCCGGTATGTTGGTAATCTCCCTCTCTGTAATAAGTGCAAGTACCACCACAACCCTTGCCCCTGTCGAGAACTTTCCTATACCAATTGTGGTAAAAAGGGGCACACCGTCCGACACTGCAAAGCTCCGGCCCAATCGGCCAATCAATCTTCGGGAGTAGGCGTTGGTCAAGCTTGTTACAATTGTGGTGAGGCTGCGCATTTTAAAAGAAACTGGCCCAAAAAGTCTACAGCTGACAACACCAGAAGGGTCCTTGTCATGGGACGGGAGGAAGCAGTCGTTGATCCCACTGTTGTCTCGGGTACATTCCTTCTCGACAACTCGTATGCTAATATTCTTTTCGATTCGGGTGCGGGGAGGAGTTTTATTAGTCATGCATTCAAACATAACCTAAAACATAATTCCCAACCTTTAACCGAGATATTTACCGTCGAGATGCCAAACGGAGAGAAAGAAAGTGCTAGTGAGGTGTTTGTAGGTTGTACTCTTACCCTGAACAACCATTCGTTTCCTATCGATCTTATGCCAGTATCCATAAAGAGCTTTGATGTCATCATTGGCATGGATTGGTTGAGTCCCAATCATGCGGATATCCTTTGTTTCGAAAAAGCCATCCGTCTCAACCTTCCTTCGGGTCAAACTCTAGTAATCTATGGTGATAAACTCAGTTCCAACCTTCGTATCATTTCCTGCATCAAAGCTCAAAAACTTCTGCGAAAGGAGTGTATTGCATTCTTAGCCCATGTAATCAATGAGAAGCAGGAAGTTAAAGACCTCGTGAGCATCCCCGAAGTCTGTAACTTTCCTGATGTATTTCCCGAAGAGCTTCCAGGAATCCCTCCCGAGCGTCAGGTCGAGTTCCATATTGACCTAATTCCTGGAGCTACTCCCGTAGCGAAGTCTCCGTATCGCTTAGCACCTGCAGAGATGCAGGAGTTATCCAGTCAACTCAATGAGTTGCTCAGTAAAGGATTCATTAGACCGAGTTCCTCGCCCAGGGGAGCTCCGATTCTATTTGTCAAGAAGAAAGATGGATCCTTTCGTATGTGCATCGATTATCGTGAACTGAACAAGTTGACTGTCAACAATCGATAATGTTCTATTTAATTAGTAAATGTATCCCTAATTAAATATATATGGACATAATTTCATTTTACGTAGGGACATCGCGAGTAATCAAGCCCCGAACCCATGCTTAGTATCTGAAACAGTTGCGATTCTGAGTCTCGTGAGTTCATACCCCTACCCTTTTTCACTAATTTTCACTGTTTTCAGGGGGGGGGGGGGGGAAACAAGCAAAGCACAAGGGTTTTCTTGTACTCAAAACTTATGTTTGTGTGTGTGTGTGTTTCACATTTCATATGCTTTTAATACTGATATACACAACTGATAACCAGTAGAACATGCAGGTCACATAAACATTTATTTGTGAAATGGGTTTTATAAACAGTTATGTTTTATATATTTCACAAATGGTTTTCCACATTTTATCAGTTAAAAGCATGACACTAGAATACATGAATAATATAAATTGTACACTGTCTTGTCCTCGGTAACATTCCACATAGATACGCGAATGGAGGATTATCATATTATTACTAGTAAATTTGTTATTCATGTATGATTGGAGACACATCCTCGGCGAACACTCCACAGAGATACGCGAGTGGAGGACTACACCCGTAACTAGAATCTCTGGGATTTAGAGAGCGTGACTTGAGTGTATAGATCTATACGGGGCTGACTACCCCACACCTGGCTGTTAGCTACAGCCGAACCGAAATGGTTCAAGGGTGACGAAAGTCATAAGGTTGTGGACTATTTATTGCCACAGGTTCAGTCTCTAGTATGGTTATGGAACTCGCAATTAGGATAACAAAGATTTACTTATAGTAATAATGAATAACTCTATACATATTTTACATTGATAACCAACATTCAGGGAAGTATGGACCTTTCCTAGGAAACCTTGTACATAACCAGGTCTAACAAGAATACATTTTTTTACATTAGAAACCAACATTCAGGAAAGCATGGGTCCTTCCTGGGGATCATAAACTTAACTAGAAGAGTGTAACAAAACAGATAACATTACATCTTTTACAAATGATAACTCACAATCAGTAAAGTATGGGACTTTTCTGGGGATACATTGGAACTCAAACGGAACAGTTTAACAAATTGGATATTCAAACTATACATTTTCACATTAGAAATATGTTTTCAGTGTACAAACCTACAATACTTTGTAATTGTGAAACAACAATCAACTATGAAGAAAATGTGAGATTTTTCTTGGTGTGTATTACATTTTCAGAAACAGAAAGGAAACATGTACATTTTCACAAAACAAAACAACTTATGAACTCACCAGCGTTATGCTAATTTTTAAACCGCTTGTGTTCTCAGGTCAACGATAGTACAGGTACCCGAAGACTTACTTGATTCAGGATGGTGTGCATGCAAAGCTCGTTCGTTTTGTTCATATCTATACTATGTATCACAACTGTATAAACTGTGTCTTTTGAAACAAATTGTAAAACTTTTAATATGTAATGTAATGTTTGTTTCACTTTACTTACTATGTACATTGGAGTTGATACTCAACGTGGAGTCAACCCCGGAAATATTTCCGCCTTCGGTTTTCGGGGTGTGACAGATTGGTATCAGAGCCCTTGTTTATAGTGAATAAAGTATACCAAACCTTATATGGTATAAAACTATAAACACTAAAGGGCCTAAGTGCTCTGAAATAAAAGTATCTTCAGAGTATAAGTATTTTCAAAAGTATATAAGTATACCAAATCGTCGAGATCCATAACTATAAGTAGAACAAAACATAAATAAATGGGTGTTGTGTACTGTGGTTAAACCTGAGCAGTTATGTAGTCGTGTCTAGGATCAATATAGCCTGGCCAACTATATTCATTCGAGACACGACCAACATGTGCTTGGGAGTGACTGTGGTATGCGGTATGCGTAAAACTTACCTTAATACCACAAACATCGAGACACTATCGTAATGAATCATGAAATACTATGGGAGTATTTCTCGAGTCAATTCTTTGTAGAAATCCTCGTAAACGTATAGACCCCCGATCATTCTGTTAGCGATAGTTTACCTGCTTCAATAACTCTTTCCTGTTTTATCGCTTATTTGGAATAAATATCTGTCATATCTCTCGATTCAATTCAGAGGACTTATCATCCTCTCTTTCTTGATCTTATTAGATCAAGATGCCTCCCAGAAAGAGACCCAGCTCAAAGACCAACAACCCTCCGCCACCACCTCCTCCTGAAATTGATCCCGTGTTATTTCAGACAGCTGTTACCACCGCGGTGGCAGCTACCATGTCCCAGCTAAACACTGGTGGTTCCGGTGGTTCAGGAGGCATTAATCAGAATCAAGACAGTTACCAGGAACGCAGTAAGGAGGGTTTCTACAAGGACTTCATGAATGCGAAGCCTTCTTTCTTCAATGGCACTAGTGGTGTCATTTCCTTATCCCGATGGTTCGAGAAAATCGAATCCATTTTCGAAATCTGTACCTGTGATGAGTCTGACAAGGTTAAATTTGCAGCCTGTACCTTCCTCAATACAGCCTTGACTTGGTGGAACGACCGAGTCAAATCCTTGACCTTACCCATAGCCAATGCCATGGGATGGGACGCCATGAAAGAACTCCTCCTTGCCGAATACTGTCCCCGTGGTGAAATGCAAAAGCTAGAGCATGAGCTCTGGAACCTAAAGATGAAAGGTTCCGACATTGCTGCATACACTTCCCGATGTGATGATCTTGCCCTCCTCTGTCCTGGATTGGTCACTCGTGAAAGCAAAATGATCGAAAGGTTTATTTGGGGGTTAACAAATCCAACAAAAGGTCATGTCTTAGCTGCTCGCCCGGACACATATGATAGTGCTAACACTTTAGCCCAAGCTATAATTTACCACAGTGATGATGTTGAGGAAGCCACCACTACCCCTGAGTCGACTAAAAGCAGTGGTTAGAAAAGAAAATTCTGGAAGAAGAAGAAGGGTCAATCTTCTCAAGGATCGTCCAAAAGACAGCAAAAGTAGCAGTCCATGCTGCTACTACCCCCGTTGTTGTTGCTTCTATCGCGGGATCCACAACTCCTACTCCTACCAGCCGGTATGTTGGTAATCTCCCTCTCTGTAATAAGTGCAAGTATCACCACAACCCTTGCCCCTGTCGAGAACTTTCCTATACCAATTGTGGTAAAAAGGGGCACACCGTCCGACACTGCAAAGCTCCGGCCCAATCGGCCAATCAATCTTCGGGAGCAGGCGTTGGTCAAGCTTGTTACAATTGTGGTGAGGCTGCGCATTTTAAAAGAAACTGCCCCAAAAAGTCTACAGCTGACAACACCAGAAGGGTCCTTGTCATGGGACGGGAGGAAGCAGTCGCTGATCCCACTGTTGTCTAGGGTACATTCCTTCTCGACAACTCGTATGCTAATATTCTTTTCGATTTGGGTGCGGGGAGGAGTTTTATTAGTCATGCATTCAAACATAACCTAAAACATAATTCCCAACCTTTAACCGAGATATTTACCGTCGAGATGCCAAACGGAGAGAAAGAAAGTGCTAGTGAGGTGTTTGTAGGTTGTACTCTTACCCTGAACAACCATTCGTTTCCTATCGATCTTATGCCAGTATCCATAAAGAGTTTTGATGTCATCATTGGCATGGATTGGTTGAGTCCCAATCATGCGGATATCCTTTGTTTCGAAAAAGCCATCCGTCTCAACCTTCCTTCGGGTCAAACTCTAGTAATCTATGGTGATAAACTCAGTTCCAACCTTCGTATCATTTCCTGCATCAAAGCTCAAAGACTTCTGCGAAAGGAGTGTATTGCATTCTTAGACCATGCAATCAATGAGAAGCAGGAAGTTAAAGACCTCGCGAGCATCCCGAGCGTCAGGTCGAGTTCCATATTGACCTAAATCCTGGAGCTACTCCCGTAGCGAAGTCTCCGTATCGCTTAGCACCAGCAGAGATGCAGGAGTTATCCAGTCAACTCAATGAGTTGCTCAGTAAAGGATTCATTAGACCGAGTTCCTCGCCCAGGGGAGCTCCGATTCTATTTGTCAAGAAGAAAGATGGATCCTTTCGTATGTGCATCGATTATCGTGAACTGAACAAGTTGACTGTCAAGAATCGATAATGTTCTATTTAATTAGTAAATGTATCCCTAATTAAATATATATGGACATAATTTCATTTTACATAGGGACATCGCGAGTAATCAAGCCCCGAACCCATGCTTAGTATCCGAAACAGTTGCGATTCTGAGTCTGGTGAGTTCATACCCCTACCCTTTTTCACTAATTTTCACTGTTTTCAGGGGGGGGGGGGGAACAAGCAAAGCACAAGGGTTTTCTTGTACTCAAAACTTATGTTCGTGTGTGTGTGTGTTTCACATTTCATATGCTTTTAATACTGATATACACAACTGATAACCAGTAGAACATGCAGGTCACATAAACATTTATTTGTGAAATGGGTTTTATAAACAGTTATGTTTTATATATTTCACAAATGGTTTTCCACATTTTATCAATTAAAAGCATGACACTAGAATACATGAATAATATAAATTGTACACTGTCTTGTCCTCGGTAACATTCCACATAGATACGCGAATGGAGGATTATCATATTATTACTAGTAAATTTGTTATTCATGTATGATTGGAGACACGTCCTCGGCGAACACTCCACAAAGATACGCGAGTGGAGGACTACACCCGTAACCAGAATCTCTGGGATTTAGAGAGCGTGACTTGAGTGTATAGATCTATACAGGGCTGACTACCCCACACCTGGCTGCTAGCTACAGCCGAACCGAAATGGTTCAAGGGTGACGAAAGTCATAAGGTTGTGGACTATTTATTGCCACAGATTCATTAAAACCAACATTCAGGAAAGCATGGGGCCTTCCTGGGGATCATAAACTTAACTAGAAGAGTGTAACAAAATAGATAACATTACATCTTTTACAAATGATGACTCACAATCAGGCAAGTATGGGACTTTTCTAGGGATACATTGGAACTCAAACGGAACAGTTTAACAAATTGGATATTCAAACTATACATTTTCACATTAGAAATATGCTTTCAGTGTACAAACCTACTATACTTTGTAATTGTGAAACAACAATCAACTATTAAGAAAATGTGAGATTTTTCTTGGTGTGTATTACATTTTCAGAAACAGAAAGGAAACATGTACATTTTCACAAAACAAAACAACTTATGAACTCACCAGCGTTATGCTGATTTTTAAACCGCTTGTGTTCTCAGGTCAACGATAGTACAGGTACCCGAAGACTTACTTGATTCAGGATGGTGTGCGTGCAAAGCTCGTTCGTTTTGTTCATATCTATACTATGTATCACAACTGTATAAACTGTCTCTTTTGAAACAAATTGTAAAACTTTTAATATGTAATGTAATGTTTGTTTCACTTTACATACTATGTACATTGGATTTGATACTCAACGTGGAGTCAACCGCGGAAATATTTCCGCCTTCGGTTTTCGGGGTGTGACATTCGAAAATACAACTAAGTTAGTAGATAATAGTTATTCGAATGTAAAATAACTAAGGGTTTAGAACACGTAACTAATACTACTCACATGGTAATTACTAGTACTTCGAAATCAGATCTAAGAACCTACCACCAAACATAGTAAAATATGGGATTTTCCTGGGATAACATAACAGCTAGTAACGAACTTAGAAACGAATAGACAACTCAACACATAGGAAAATATGGGATTTTCCTGGGATAACATAACAACTAGTAACAAACTTAGATACAAATAGGCAACTCAACACATAGGAAAATATGGGATTTTCCTGGGTAGCACATCAACTCAAAAACGGATAAAGTAACAAGCGAATAACTAAAACTATAAGGAAAATATGGGATTTTCCTGGAATGACATAACCAACCATTTTCGAAATTGTAACAAAGGATAACCCAACTGTTTTCATAAGAAAAAATGGGATTTTCTTGAACAACATCTTTTTTAGAAAGCAAAGGAAACTCGTTCTTTTCAAAACTAAACCGCTTATGAACTCACCAGCTTTATGCTGATTTTCAAACTGCTTGTATTCTCAGGTCAGCGTTAGACAGGTACACCGCGACCTTTTGGAGAAGACGGAGCGTTCCGAAGACTCATCTTTACTTTTGTTCATATTACATATGTAAAACACTTGTACAACTTTACTTTCAAACAAATGTAAATAATAATATGTAATGTAATGTTTTGTGATTACTGCTTTACTATGTGCATTGGATTTGATACTCAACGTGGTGTCAACCCCATAAATGTTTCCGCCTTTGGTTTTCGGGGTGTGACAGATTGGTATCAAAGCCCTTGTTTATAGTGAACTAGTATACCAAAGCTTACATGGTATAAGACTATAAACATTAAAGGGCCTAAGTGCTCTGAACTAAAAGTATACTCTACGAATATAAGTATTTTCTAAAGTATACAAGTATACCAACCGTCGAAATCTGTAAGTACAAGTAGAACAAAATATAAGTAAATGAGTGTTGTACACTGTGGTTAAACCTGGGAAGTTATGTAGTCGTGTCTATGATCAATATAGCCTGGCTAACTATATTCATTCGAGACACGGCCAACATGTGCTTGGGAGTGACTGTGGTTCGCATCATACCCAAAACTTACCAAATATCCCAATCAACGAGCCGTCGTTGCATCGAACCATGAAATACTATGGGAGTATTTCTCGATCCGATCCGTTGTAGAAGATCTCATTCAAGCGTTGTTCCTTGATCATTCCTTTAGTGACAAATTATCTGCTTTGATAACTCCTTCCTATTTTATCGCTTAATATTATATCTGTCTTGATGAGATATCCCCTGATCCATATCTCATGATTCAATTCAGAGGACTTGTGATCCTCCTTTTCCTGATCTTTTTAGATCAAGATGCCTCCGAGGAAAAGACCTAGCTCGAAGAACACCAACAACCTTCAGGCAACCATTTCTGCCACCATATCAGCTCTCCTACCTCAACTAAACCACAATGGTTTAGGAGGTGGTTCCCAAAACCAAAACCAAGAAGGTAATCAGGGACACCGGAAGGAGTGTTCCTATAAAGACTTCATGGACGCAAAACCAACATTATTCGATGGCACAGGGGGTGTCATTGCTCTAACTCGGTGGTTAGAGAAAATCGAATCTATATTCGAGATTCGCACCTGTTTGGAATCTAATAAGGTGAAATTGGCCGCCTGTATGCTCACCGATAAGGCTTTGACTTGCTGGAATGGCCGAGTCAAATCCCTGACTTTACCTGTAGCCAATGCTACGGGATGGGAAGTTATAAAGGAGCTACTACGTACAGAGTATTGCCTTCGGGGTGAAATCTAGAAGTTGGAACATGAGCTATGGAACCTGAAGATGAAAGGTTCCGATATTGCCTCTTACACTTCAAGGTTTGATGACCTGGCACTCCTTTGTCTGGGAATGGTTACCCCGGAAAGCAAAAAGGTAGAAAGGTTCATCTAGGGATTAACTCAGCTAACCAAACGGAATGTTATAGCAGCAAAGCCAGATACCTATGACAGTGCCAAATGTCTGGCACAAACTTTAATCGATCACAATGATGATCAAGAAGAAGGAGACACCACTCCCGAACCAACAGAAAAGAGTGGCGTGAAAAGCAAGTTTTGGAGAAAGAAGAAGAAGAGTTAGTCTTCCCCAGAACCCTCGAAGAAACAGCAAATAGTGGCAGCCCACGCAACCACTATCCCTGCTACTGTTTCTGTTGTGAATTCCACATCTCAAGCACCTATTACCGGATATGTAGGTACCCTCCCGTGGTGTGACCGATATAACTACCATCATCGCATCCCTGGCCCTTGTCATGCAAAGTTCTGTAGAAGCTGTGGCCAAGAAGGTCACCTCGCACGAACCTGCAAAACCCCAACCCCATCAACTAGTCAAGCTTCCGAAGCTAGTATCGGTTAAACCTGCTACAGCTGTGGAGAGGTCGGGCACTATAAGCGAAACTGTCCAAAGACAGTAAAGTCTGGCATCACCGGGAGAGTCCTAACTATGGGGCAAGAAAGGACAGCCGCCGATCCCACCGTTGCCACAGGTATACTTCTTTTCGATAAATCTTATGCCCGTAATCCTCTTCGATTCTAATGATGAAAGGATTTGCTAACAATTCATTCAAATATCTTTCTAAATTAAATCCTTCGTTAATAATCGAAACATGCACCGTCGAGATGACCAACCAGTGTGAAAGAAAGCGTTAACGTCATACCCTTAGATTGTATCCTCAACTCGGATGGTTATCCCTTTCCATTTGATCTAAAGGTAAACCTTTCATGGAAAGCTTTGATGCAAACTCGGCATGGAATGACTTAGTCTCATTCATGCGGTTAGTATTGTCTTCAAAAGGGTCGTCGGTTCGTATCTTTCCTTTTACCCAACTCTCATATTCTTCGTGCATCAAAGCTTAGAAAGTTTTTCCATCCATTCCCCGTCCGTATGATATTCGGGAAAACGGGAAGTATGTAACTTTTTCCCTGATGCCTTTCCAAGAATCCTCGAGAATTCTTTTCCGAATGTCTAGTCAAGTCTCGTAATAATCTATTTCCTGGAGCTACCTCGTAGCCGAACCTCCGGAAGATGATGTATCCAATACAGCGACCAGGACCTGATGTGATCACCACGAGTTCGTAGTGGTACCCTTCAGTCAAATCATTTTCCTTGATCTTGTAGTAAACAAAGCAGCCATACCCGTGGACCCATAACCCACAGGTCCTAGAATTCTCTTTTAGGATCATCAAACCCTTAGTTACTTTGCCACATGAAGATGTACCTTCTTGTTGGAGTTTGTTTTTTGTTGGAAGCCTTATCCTAGGGAAAACATGGAATGCTTTGGAAAAGCGAAATACTTCCCTCATGGTACGTTAGACCCTTCGCGATCCTTGTGAAATCGATTCCGTAACCTTCAAACTTCGATTTCCCTCGGAACTTAGTAGCACCCATCTGATACTTCACGTCTCGGTCTTTGAGAAGTATATGCCCAACGAAATCAAGACGCGTCCGATAGTGAGGGTTCACTGAGACGTCAAGCGGAGACCCGATGTCACTTGCGAGCGCGAAAACGCGAAGCAGCAAATCCATCCATATCTCATTCAAATTCATGTCTTGTATCGTAATCATTGAATTTTGGGACAAAATTCCCTCTAACGGGGGATAACGTAACAAGCCGAAGTTGTTCATCGCCGAAAACCCATTCTACCTGTATAACTCGCCGTATATCAATTAGTTCTGATGTCGTTTTTGGGTTAAATTAATTAAAATTATATGTTTAATTGATGCTAATGAGTGTCCAAACCTGTTAGGAACTCACGAAATTAGCCCAAAATGCTTATTCCAAAAATTTTAGAAACGTCACCATCGAGTTACGGAAATTTAATCGGGTGCGACCAAAAGCCCCGTTTAGTGCCGGTATCGTGTAGAATTTCACCGTGTCCAAGTTTTTCGACCTATATAAACACATTTAAGCTTCCATTTGAAGCTTTTGCTTCCTCTCTTTACTCTTTCTCTAACCTCTCTCCTAAATGCAAGTTTAAGGGTCTAAATCACAAGTTTAAGGCTTCCAATCACCAAGGTACCTTCCTTAACTCATTGTGTATCATGTTTGGCCTTCAAATTCGAGATTAAATCATGGAATGGAACCTTATATTTGAGAGTACGGACCAGGAAGGTGCCTAGGCCGTAAACACTAATTTAAAAGGGTTTTAAGCCCTTAAACCATTCCTAGACTCAAACAAGGCTTAGATATGACATTTAGAATAATGGTATTTGCCTTAGAACATCATGAACATAATTTTCAAGGAGTAAATGGGAGTTTACGGCCAAGGCACATGCTTGGGCCGTAAACCCCTCAAAAATGGAGAGTAAACTCCTTTTAACATGTCCAAATGCCTTGAAACTCAACCAATAGCCTTGTGGTAAATCCTAGGACCATCTAAAAATAGTTTGGGGGTCTTAACACATATCAAAATGCAACATATAAGAGTTTACGGCCATAGCTCATACCCTTAGGCCGTAAACTCCCAAATATGTGTTAAATGATGCCCTAAAATTACCCCAAGGCTTGGAAAAATTACTAGAATCACATGTGATTGTCCTAAGTGCCTTAAATCAATTATTCAAGACCATGGGAGAGTTTACGGCCGTAAACTCCAAGTTTACATCCGTGAACTCCCTTAAACATGGTATAAGTCCCCTTAATTTAATCCAAGGCATTTTAGAAGTCCATTCCAACAATTCCCGTCCAAACAAGCCATTAAGCACTCAAAATCGCACCAACATGAGTTCACGGCTGTGAACTCATGTATATATGTGTTTTATGGTTGTAAACTCCTTAAAATGTGTATCCTTCGGGAGTAAACTCAAATCCCAAGTCCCTAGTGTCGTTACACGTCCGTAAATGTCACCCGGGTCACTCCAAACACTCGTTTTGAGGTGTTTAATCTCATTGGAGTATAATGTTCCATATAATTAGTGATTGTAAATCTAAGTAGATATATATGGATATTATTTCATTTTACATAGGGACATCGCGAGTAATCAGGCCCCGAACCGACGTTTAGTGTCCGAAATCGTCGCATTTCCGAGTCCGGTGAGTTCGTACCCCTACCCTTTTTCTGTGTTTTCGATGGTTTTTCAATGTTTTCAGGGGGGGGGGGAATACAAGCAAAAAGTACAAGTGTACTTTGTACTTAAACTGATTTTCAACTCTATGCTTTTACTTACTAAATGTCTTGATTTCCAAAGATTTGTGATAACTGACGTTTCAAATTGCAGGCTAAATATAGATTTCTTTTAAAAGTGTTATAACTATATTCTCTTTGAACAAGAAATCATACTAATCATATTTAAGATCAATCCGAATACGAATGTAACCTAATACGAATACGAATACAATAGTAACCTAGTACGAATATGAATACGAATGTAACCTAGTACGAATACGAATACAAATGTAACCTAGTACGAATACGAATACGAATGTAATCTAGTACGAATACGACTACGAATGTAAGCTAGTACGAATACGAATATGAATGTAACCTAGTACGAATACGAATACGAATGTGACCTAGTACGAATACGAATACGAATACGACTACGAATACGAATACGACTACGAATACGAATACGACTACGAATGCGAAATGACGCCTTTGGTTGACACTAAGACTTCGAATATACAGTTAGTGTACCCCTTGAGTGTCACCAGAGTTTTGAATTAAATGCGAAAATACGCCTCTGGACCTCTACTGAGTTTCGAAAATATCCGCCTCAGAATGTCGACAGAGCTTCGAATATACAACTAGTGTACTCTTTTGGAACTCAACAGAACTTCAAAAATACTTTAATGTACGCTTCTGTGTGATTCCAAATATTCAATGTAACAACCCGAAATTTTGTATCACTTCTTGTAACGCAACTTGTAATCCAATTTGATCAACCAAACGTCGTTTCCAAATTCGTTTCCGATTTCACCATTTTATTAAAGTCATTAACTTATATTGATTTAAAATTACTTAATGGGTGTCTTAATGCCATTAGGAATCATTCTAATGCCCCATTATAGTTAACGGGATAATTCTAGAATCGATCATATCGGGTTACGGCAACTTGGTCGGGTGCGACCAAAACCTTGCCTAACACCGGTATCGGGTAGAATTCCGTCGTGTCCAATTCCCGAGCACTATATAAGTGCTTCAAAGCTTTCATTTAAAGCTTTTTGCCATTTCTTCCATAAACGTTTCCAACCTCTCTCCTCAAACTAGAATTAAAGGTCCAAATCTCAAGTTTAAGGCTTCAAATCTTTGAGGTAACTTCCCTAGCATGCTATACACCCTCTTTAGCCTTCAAAATTGAGTACAATCTATGTTTTAGGACCTAAAACATGAGTTTACGGCCAAGGATCAAGCTTGGGCCGTAAACACCTAAAAATGAGGGTTTTTGAGCCATTTAACCTTTACAAATCATAGATGGCACTTAGATACGACCTTAAGGCTTACTAATTGGGACTTTAAACATCTAAACCATGAATTATATGGGACAAAAGAGAGTTTATGGCCAAGACTCCTTCTTGGGATGTAAACTCCTCTAAAATGGGGATTAAGTGCCTTTAAACATGTCCAAATGCCTTGTAATTTAACCAATAGCCTTCTGGTAAATCCTAGAATCATCTAAAAATGGTTTGGAGACCTTACACACATCATATGCCATACATATTTTAGTTTACGGCCTAAGCACATACCCTTTGGCCGTAAACTCATATAATCATGCTAAAAATGCCCTTAATGCACCTTTAAGGCTTGGAAAAATTCCTAGAATTACATATGAGTGTTTTAAGCATCAAAAACAAATTTTTCATGAACAAAGGGGAGTTTACGGCCATAGAACATGCTTCTAGGCCGTAAACTCCTAAAAATGTGTTAAATGAAGCCTAAAATTTATACTAAGCCTTAGAAATATAGTTAGAATCACATGTGATTGCTCCTTGTGCCTTAAACAAATTTTTCTTGACAATGGGTGAGTTTACGGCCGTAAACTCTAAGTTTACAACCTTAAACTCCCTTTTAAATGATATAAATCTTTTCAAACCATTCCAAGGCAATTTAGAAATCCATTCCAACAATCCCCATGTCCAAACAAGCCATTAAACACCCAAATTCACACCAACATGAGTTTACGGCCGTAAACTCATGTATGGGTGTGTTTTGTGGTTGCAAACTCATTTAAATATTTACTCTTGGGGAGTAAAATCAAGTCCCAAGTCCCTAGTGCCAATACATGTCCGTAGATATCACCCGGGTCACTCTAAACGCTCGTTTTGAGGTGTTTAATCTCGTCGGAGTGTAATGTTCTATTTAATTAGTAAATGTATCCCTAATTAAATATATATGGACATAATTTCATTTTACATAGGGACATCGCGAGTAATCAAACCCCGAACCCACGCTTAGTATCCGAAACAGTTGCGATTCTGAGTCTGGTGAGTTCATACCCCTACCCTTTTTCACTAATTTTCATTGTTTTCAGGGGGGGAACACAAGCAAAGTACAAGGGTTTTCTTGTACCCAAAACTTGTTTTCGTGTGTGTGTGTGTGTTTCACATTTCATATGCTTTTAATACTGATATACACAACTGATAACCAGTCGAACATGCAGGTCACATAAACATTTATTTGTGAAATGGGTTTTATAAACAGTTATGTTTTATATATTTCACAAATGGTTTTCCATATTTTATCAGTTAAAAACATGACATTAGAATACATGAATAATATAAATTGTACACTTTCTTGTCCTCGGTAACATTCCACATAGATTCGCGAATGGAGCATTATCATATTATTACTAGTAAATTTGTTATTCCTGTATGATTGGAGACACGTCCTCGGCGAACACTCCACAGAGATACGCGAGTGGAGGACTACACCCGTAACCAGAATCTCTGGGATTTAGAGAGCGTGACTTGAGCGTATAGATCTATACGGGGCTGACTACCCCACACCTGGCTGCTAGCTACAGCCGAACCGAAATGGTTCAAGGGTGACGAAAGTCATAAGGTTGTCGACTATTTATTGCCGCAGGTTCAGTCTCTAGTATGGTTATGGAACTCGCAATTAGGATAACAGAGATTTACTTATAGTAATAATGAATAACTCTATACATCTTTTACATTGATAACCAACATTCAGGGAAGTATGGGCCTTTCCTGGGAAACCTTGTACATAACCAGGTCTAACAGGAATACATTTTTTTACATTAAAAACCAACATTCAGGAAAGCATGGGGCCTTCCTGGGGATCATAAACTTAACTAGAAGAGTGTAACAAAACAGATAACATTACATCTTTTACAAATGATAACTCACAATCAGGAAAGTATGGGACTTTTCTGGGGATACATTGGAACTCAAACGGAACAGTTTAACAAATTGGATATTCAAACTATACATTTTCACATTAGAAATATGTTTTCAGTGTACAAACCTACAATACTTTGTAATTGTGAAACAACAATCAACTATTAAGAAAATGTGAGATTTTTCTTGGTGTGTATTACATTTTCAGAAACAGAAAGGAAACATGTACATTTTCACAAAACAAAACAACTTATGAACTCACCAGCGTTATGCTGATTTTTAAACCGCTTGTGTTCTCAGGTCAACGATAGTACAGGTACCCGAAGACTTACTTGATTCAGGATGGTGTGCGTGCAAAGCTCGTTCGTTTTTTTCATATCTATACTATGTATCACAACTGTATAAACTGTGTCTTTTGAAACAAATTGTAAACCTTTTAATATGTAATGTAATGTTTGTTTCACTTTACTTACTATGTACATTGGATTTGATACTCAATGTGGAGTCAACCCCGAAAATATTTCCGCCTTCGGTTTTCGGGGTGTGACAGGTTGGTATCAGAGCCCTTGTTTATAGTGAATAAAGTATACCAAACCTTACATGGTATAAAACTATAAACACTAAAGGGCCTATGTGCTCTGAAATAAAAGTATCTTCAGACTATAAGTATTTTCAAAAGTATATAAGTATACCAAATCGTCGAGATCCATAACTATAAGTAGAAAAAAACATAAATGAATGGGTGTTGTGTACTGTGGTTAAACCTGAGCAGTTATGTAGTCGTGTCTAGGATCAATATAGCCTGGCCAACTATATTCATTCGAGACACGGCATGCCTAAAACTTACCTTAATACCACAAACATCGAGACAGTATCGTAATGAATCATGAAATACTATGGGAGTATTTCTCGAATCAATTCTTTGTAGAAATTCTCGTAAACGTATAGACCACTGATCATTCTGTTAGTGATAGTTTACCTGCTTCAATAACTCTTTCCTTCTTTATCGCTTATTTGGAATAAATATCTGTCATATCTCTCGATGCAATTTAAAGGACTTATCATCCTCTCTTTCTTGATCTTATTAGAGCATCATGCCTCCCAGAAAGAGACCCAGCTCAAAGACCAACAAACCTCCGCCACCACCTCCTCCTGAAATTGATCCCGTGTTATTTCAAACAGCTGTTACCGCCGCGGTGGCAGCTGCCATGTCACAGCTAACCACCGGTGGTTCCGGTGGTTCAGGAGGCAGTAATCAAAATCAAGACAGTAACCAGGAACGCCGTAAGGAGGGTTCCTACAAGGACTTCATGAATGCGAAGCCTTCTTTCTTCAATGGCACTGGTGGTGTCATTTCCTTATCCCGATGGTTCGAGAAAATCGAATCCATTTTCGAAATCTGTGCCTGTGCTGAGTCCGACAAGGTTAAATTTGCAGCCTGTACCTTCCTCGATAAAGCCTTGACTTGGTGGAACGGTCGAATCAAATCCTTGACCTTACCTGTAGCCAATGCCATGGGCTGGGACGCCATGAAAGAACTCCTCCTTTCCGAATACTGTCCCCGTGGTGAAATGCAAAAGCTAGAGCATGAGCTCTGGAACCTAAAGATGAAAGGTTCCGACATTGCTGCATACACTTCCCGATTTGATGATCTTGCCCTCCTCTGTCCTGGATTGGTCACTCCTGAAAGCAAAAAGATCGAAAGGTTTATTTGGGGGTTAACAAATCCAACAAAAGGTCATGTCTTAGCTGCTCGCTCGGACACATATGATAGTGCTAAGACTTTAGCCCAAGCTATAATTTACCACAGTGATGATGTTGAGGAAGCCACCACTGCCCATGAGTCGACTAAAAGCAGTGGTGAGAAAAGAAAATTCTGGAAGAAGAAGAAGGGTCAATCTTCTCAAGGATCCTCCAAAAGACAGCAAAAGTAGCAGTCCATGCTGCTACTACCCCCGTTGTTGTTGCTTCTGTCGTGGGATCCACAACTCCTACTCCTACCAGCCGGTATGTTGGTAATCTCCCTCTCTGTGATAAGTGCAAGTATGTGACAACCCGATATTTCAACTCTTTGTAACGACCAAAATGGGTCAAGTATTGTAACCACTTCTGAATAATAAAAATTTACTTTCATAATAAAATGTACAAATAAGTTCTATTTAATTTCCTTCTATGATTAAATGTCTTTGAACCATGATCGTACGTGAAAAGAACGCCCAAATCCGACTTCATATAGCGAAGTTATGATTTTTCCAAGTTCGGCTTAGCAACAGACAGCTAAAAACTCGAATCGGAGATCGAGCGACATTTGGCCGGAATGACCTAAACGAGAATCGAAGGTCTCGACAATGGTATTCCAGCGGTAAAGAGTCTGGCAAAAACCGACATCAGATAAAGAAGTTATGAATTTTCTAAGAAATTCCTTAAACGCGATGGATTTTTAATAAATAATAAATCAATAATTTTGGAATTTGCCGACAGAGTCTAAACGAAAGTTGTAGCGCGTAGTCTCACCTTCGCGAGGATATAAAGACCATCGAAAACGGAGTTCGTATGAAGAAGATATGAATTTTTGAAGTTTATTAAATAAATTAATTATTTATTTAATTCAAAATTCGGATATTATCCGAAGGGGAGTCAGCATCCTCCTCCGAGGTACGCGCTGCGTACCCCTGTACTCCCCGCATAATTGAGAGGATTGGCCTCTGATCGTCCACGTCGCGCTATCCGAAGAAACCGACCCACCCGACCCGTCCAAAGCCCCGACCCGTCCGACCCGACGTCCCATCCGACCCGCGTACCCAGCAACCCGTCCCATCCGAACCGAGGCAGTCGAGGCTTCGGTGATGCATGACGTACGCGTACGCGCTGCGTACGAGCGTACGCCCCGTGTACCGAGGCAGACCAGCCTTACTATAAATAGGATGCGAGGGTTTCCAAAGAAAGGGTTCATTTCTCTTCTCTCTCTCTCAACTTTGCCTCGTTTTCCGTGTCCGTTCAAACCCGAAGCTCTGGTCTTTTTGGCTCAAGTCCCGAAGGTCGATTTTACTCCCGAGATTCCCGAGAATCCCGAGGAAAATCCGTTTCCCGAGAAGAAACTCTGTCCGGTTTTCCATCTCGCTATCTCCAAAACTTTCAAGTGAGTTTCATACCCCTTAATCAACCGTTTTAATTATTCTAAATACTTTTATATGCTTCCAAGGGGGGGTTACAAGTAAAACACACGAATATTATCGTGTGTTACATAAAGAAACTCTTTTATATACTGTTATATATTCAAATCACATGCGATTTATAAACCTTTAAGGAACTTTTATATATATATAACATATGTCACAATAGCATTTTACCTTTTAAAATATAATGTTGTTGTAATGCATGTATAAACTAAACTGTTCTTAGATTTTCTTGTCTATCCTAGACTCTACACCAAAAATCTATACTTTCATAAACAAGTGATTCCTTTTCTCAATATTTCTAAACAAACAAGACACGCTTTTTGGAAACTATAATAGGTATAGTTTTACGAACAGATTTCTAACTCTTATGTACTAGAAACACATATTTCAAGAAGTTTACTTTCGTACACAAGAACAAACGTAACATTTTAACAAGTAGATCTGTTTTTATACCACGGTTTTGTGAGACACTAACTTCATGTACGTTCGAGTACACATTTCAAGTCCTGTATTATATACCAAAATCCCTTGGAGGGGGAGCATGGTTTTTGTGTATAGATCTATACGGGCTTGACAACCCGCGCCCTGACTGTTAGCTGCAGTCCACCGTTTGGGGTGACAAACGTCATAACATTCCAACGCCTGAAGAACGTTGTGTATAGGCATTCAGAGTCAATAGTATGGTTATAAAACTCACAAGGGGTATAAAAAAATGCATTGATTTACAAGGTTTTCAAACTCATTGGTTATTTTACATTTACATACATTTTGGAAACAAACATTGGTCTTGAGTGAAGGCTACTTTTATACTAGTAGAAAATATAGGATTTTCTAAACACAAACAAACAAAGATAAAACATTTCATTCAAACATTGTCACTTAAATACTTATGAAATTCACCAGCTTAAATGCTGATCTACTCTTTCAAAATTACTTGTATGTCCCAGGAAATCAGTAATTTCAGGTATTCATTTCGCTTTTGATGAAGGGATGCTGCGGCGCCAGTTTAATCTCGTATTTTGACATCATATTGTAATTGAGTTTTGAACATGTAACTTTTGACAAATGTAAACTTTCAATTATATATATGATGGTTGTATTGCTTTCTTTACTATGTATTCATTTGTTACGCTACCACATGAAGTCATCCGCCCCCGAACGTTTCCGCCGTTCAGGTTTGGGGGTGTGACAAAGTATCACCCCAACCCTTGCCCCTGTCGAGAACTTTCCTGTACCAATTGTGGTAAAAAGGGGCACATCGTCCGACACTGCAAAGCTCTGGCCCAATCGGCCAATCAATCTTCAGGAGCAGGCGTTGGTCAAGGTTGTTACAATTGTGGTGAGGCTGGGCATTTTAAAAGAAACTGCCCCAAAAAGTCTACAGCTGACAACAGCAGAAGGGACCTTGTCATGGGACGGGAGGAAGCAGTCGCTGATCCCACTGTTGTCTCAGGTACATTCCTTCTCGACAACTCGTATGCTGATATTCTTTTCGATTCGGGTGCGGGGAGGAGTTTTATTAGTCATGCATTCAAACATAACCTAAAACATAATTCCCAACCTTTAACCAAAATATTTACCGTCGAGATGCCAAACGGAGAGAAAGAAAGTGCTAATGAGGTGTTTGTAGGTTTTACTCTTACCCTGAACGACCATTCATTTCCTATCGATCTTATGCCAGTATCCATAAAGAGCTTTGATGTCATCATTGGCATGGATTGGTTGAGTCCCAATCATGCGGATATCCTTTGTTTCGAAAAAGCCATCTGTCTCAACCTTCCTTTGGGTCAAACTCTAGTAATCTATGGTGATAAACTCAGTTCCAACCTTCGTATCATTTCCTGCATCAAAGCTCAGAAACTTCTGCGAAAGGAGTGTATTGCATTCTTAGCCCATGTAATCAATGAGAAGTAGGAAGTTAAAGACCTCGCGAGCATCCCCGAAGTCTGTAACTTTCCTGATGTATTTCCCGAAGAGCTTCCAGGAATCCCTCCCGAGCGTCAGGTCGAGTTTCGTATTGACCTAATTCCTGGAGCTACTCCCGTAGCGAAGTCTCCGTATCGCTTAGCTCCAGAAGAGATGCAGGAGTTATCCAGTCAACTCAATGAGTTGCTCAGTAAAGGATTCATTAGACCGAGTTCCTCGCCCTGGGGAGCTCCGATTTTATTTGTCAAGAAGAAAGATGGATCCTTTCGTATGTGCATCGATTATCGCGAACTGAACAAGTTGACTGTCAAGAATCGATATCCTCTTCCGCGAATAGATGACCTCTTTGATCAACTTTAGGGAGCCAGTTACTTCTCCAAGATAGACCTTCGATCAGGGTACCATCAGCTACGAGTTCATGAAAGTGATGTGTCCAAAACAGCTTTCAGGACTCGATATCGACACTACGAGTTCGTAGTGATGCCCTTTGGTCTAACCAACGCACTGGCAGTGTTCATGGACCTGATGAACCGGGTGTGTCGTCCTTATCTGGATAAGTTTGTCATTGTTTTCATCGATGACATACTCGTCTATTCTCGAAGCGAAGAAGATCACAAACAACACTTGAGGCTAGTGTTGGAGACCCTGCGATCGGATAAGTTGTACGCGAAATTTTCCAAATGCAAGTTCTGGATTTGGAAGGTAACTTTCCTCGGTCATGTGGTAAGCGAGGAGGGTATTCATGTAGATCCTTCCAAGATAAAGGCGATAGAGAATTGGTCAGCACCGAAGACACCCACATAAATTCGGCAATTTTTGGGTCTCGCTGGCTATTATTGAAGATTCATCCAAAACATTTCTAGAATCGCCAAACCCTTAACCACTCTAACACAGAAAGGTGTACCCTTTTGTTGGGGTGAAAAGCAAGAAACCGCATTCTAGACGCTGAAAAGAGCCTTGTGCAGCACGCCTATTCTGTCCCTACCCGAAGGGACAGAGGATTTCGTTGTCTTCTGCGATGCGTCTAATCAATGCTTAGGCTGTATGCTTATGCAAAGAGGAAAAGTGATTGCTTATGCCTCTAGACAGTTGAAAACGCACGAGGTCAACTATACCACACACGACTTGGAGCTAGGAGTCGTAGTCTTTGCGTTGAAGATTTCGAGACATTATCTCTACGGAACCAAGTGCACGATCTTCACCGATCACAAGAGCCTGCAACACATCTTTGATCAGAAAGACTTGAACATGAGACAAAGGCGATGGTTAGAACTACTCAGTGATTATGAGTGTGAAATCCGTTACCATCCCGGTAAGGCCAATGTGGTAGCAGACGCCCTTAGCAGAAAGGAGAGTGCAGGCCGTAAAGTGAGGAACCAAACGATGACCATCCATTCCAACCTACCCATACAAATCCGAGAATCCCAATTAGAAGCCCTCAAACCCGAGAACATACCGATCGAAGCATTAAGAGGTATGCAAAAGAAACTTGAGATCAGAGGTGACGGAGTCCATTGTTTCATGGATCGGATCTGGATTCCCAAGTTCGGGGGATTCAGAGAGATAGTCATGGAGGAAGCACACAGAACCAGATACTCTGTTCACCCAGGTTCTGACAAGATGTACTTAGATCTCAAGACACAATACTGGTGGCCAAGCATGAAGGCTGAGATAGCTATGTTCGTGGGCAAGTGTCTGACTTGCGCCAAGGTAAAAGTTGAACACCAGAAACCCTCGGGTCTGCTCCAACAACCCGAGATACCTGAATGGAAATGGGAGATGATCACCATGGATTTCATCAACAAACTACCCAAGTGCTCGAGTGGGTATGATACCATTTGGGTGATTGTCGATCGTTTGACAAAGTCAGCCCACTTCGTTCCAATTAAAGAATCATACAAAATGGAAAGACTTGCGCGGATTTATATCCAGGAGGTAGTCCGACTGCACGGTGTACCTGCATCCATTATCTCTGATCGAGATAGCAGGTTTACCTCCCAATTTTGGCAGTCTCTCCAGAAAGCCCTTGGAACCAAACTAGATATGAGCACGGTGTATCATCCTCAGACAGATGGACAGAGTGAGAGAACAATCCAAACTCTGGAAGACATGCTTAGGGCATGTGTCCTTGACTTTGGAAAGTCGTGGGACGCACATCTACCTTTGATCGAATTCTCGTACAACAACAGTTATCACACCAGCATTAGGGCTGCCCCGTTCGAAGCCCTATACGGTCGTAAGTGCAGATCCCCTCTGTGCTGGGCCGAGGTGGGAGATACACAACTAGCCAAGAGTCGAGTCCCTGACAGTGCTCCCACTGGTCCTGAGATCATCCCTGAAACCACCGAGAAGATAATCCAAATATGAGAACGACTGAAATCTTCACGTGATCGCCAGAAGAGTTACGCTGATAACCGTCGGAAACCACTAGAATTCCAGGTTGGAGATCGTGTCCTTTTGAAGGTCTCGCCCTGGAAAGGCACTGTACGCTTTGGCAAGCGTGGGAAACTTAAACCGAGGTACATTGGACCTTTCGAAATCCTCGCTAGGATTGGTCCGGTAGCCTATAAAATTCATTTACCTCACGAGCTCAGTAACATCCATCCTGTCTTCCATGTTTCAAATCTCAAGAAGTGCCTATCTGATGAAACCCTAGTGATTTCGTTAGACGAGATCGAGATCGATGAAAACCTCAACTTCGTGCCGATCGAAATCATGGACCGAGAAGTCAAACTTACGAAACAAAGTCGCATCCCGTTAGTGAAGGTTTGCTGGAATGCCAAGCGGGGATCGGAGTTAACTTGGGAGCGGGAAGACTTGATGAAACAGAAGTATCCATGACTCTTCTAGATCCATGAATTGTATTGTATTTTGTATCTTGTCTTGAATTTTGGGACGAAATTCCCTCTAACGGGGGGATAATGTAACAACCCGAAATTTCGTATCACTTCTTGTAACGCAACTTGCAATCCAATTTGATCAACCAAACATCGTTTCCAAATTCGTTTCCGATTTCCCCATTTTATTAAATTCATTAAATTATATTGATTTAAAATGACTTAATTGGTGTCTTAATGCCATTAGGAATCATTCTAACGCCCCATTATAGTTAACGGTATAATTCTAGAATCGATCATCTCGGGTTACGACAACTTGGTTGGGTGCGACCAAAAGCCTCTCCCTACACCGGTATCGGGTAGAATTCCATCGTGTCCAATTCCCGAGCACTATATAAGTGCTTCAAAGCTTTCATTTAAAGCTTTTGGCCATTTCTTCCATAAACGTTTCCAACCTCTCTCCTCAAACTAGAATTAAAGGTCCAAATCTCAAGTTTAAGGCTTCAAATCTTTGAGGTAACTTCCCTAGCATGCTATACACCCTCTTTAGCCTTCAAAATTGAGTACAATCTATGTTTTAGGACCTAAAACATGAGCTTACGGCCAAGGATCAAGCTTGGGCCGTAAACACCTAAAAATGAGGGTTTTTGAGCCATTTAACCTTTACAAATCATAGATGGCACTTAGATACGACCTTAAGGCTTACTAATTGGGACTTTAAACATCTAAACCATGAATTATATGGGACAAAAGAGAGTTTATGGCCAAGACTCCTTCTTGGGATGTAAACTCCTCTAAAATGGGGATTAAGTGCCTTTAAACATGTCCAAATGCCTTGTAATTTAACCAATAGCCTTGTGGTAAATCCTAGAATCATCTAAAAATGGTTTGGAGACCTTACACACATCATATGCCATACATATTTTAGTTTACGGCCTAAGCACATACCCTTTGGCCGTAAACTCATATAATCATGCTAAAAATGCCCTTAATGCACCTTTAAGGCTTGGAAAAATTCCTAGAATTACATATGAGTGTTTTAAGCATCAAAAACAAATTTTTCATGAACAAAGGGGAGTTTACGGCCATAGAACATGCTTCTAGGCCGTAAACTCCTAAAAATGTGTTAAATGAAGCCTAAAATTTATACTAAGCCTTAGAAAATTAGTTAGAATCACATGTGATTGCTCCTTGTGCCTTAAGCAAATTTTTCTTGACAATGGGTGAGTTTACGGCCTTAAACTCTAAGTTTACAGCCTTAAACTCCCTTTTAAATGATACAAAATATTTTCAAACCATTCGAAGGCAATTTAGAAATCCATTCCAACAATCCCCATGTCCAAACAAGCCATTAAACACCCGAATTCACACCAACATGAGTTTACGGCCGTAAACTCATGTATAGGTGTGTTTTGTGGTTGTAAACTCATTTAAATGTTTACTCTTGGGGAGTAAACTCAAGTCCCAAGTCCCTAGTGCCAATACATGTCCATAGATGTCACCCGGGTCACTCCAAACGCTCGTTTTGAGGTGTTTAATCTCGTCGGAGTGTAATGTTCTATTTAATTAGTAAATATATCCCTAATTAAATATATATGGACATAATTTCATTTTACATAGGGACATCGCGAGTAATCAAGCCCCGAACCCACGCTTAGTATACGAAACAGTTGCGATTCTGAGTCTGGTGAGTTCATACCCCTACCCTTTTTCACTAATTTTCACTATTTTCAGGGGGAACACAACCAAGTACAAGGGTTTTCTTGTACTCAAAACTTATTTTCATGTGTGTGTTTGTTTCACATTTCATATGGTTTTAATATTGATATACACAACTGATAACCAGTAGAACATGCAGGTCACATAAACATTTATTTGTGAAATGGGTTTTATAAACAGTTATGTTTTATATATTTCACAAATGGTTTTCCACATTTTATCAGCTAAAAGCATGACATTAGAATACATGAATAGTATAAATTGTACATTTTCTTGTCCTCGGTAACATTCCACATAGATACGCGAATGGAGGATTATCATATTATTACTAGTAAATTTGTTATTCCTGTATGATTGGAGACACGTCCTCGGCGAACACTCCACAGAGATACGCGAGTGGAGGACTACACTCGTAACCAGAATCTCTGGGATTTAGAGAGCGTGACTTGAGTGTATAGATCTATACGGGGCCGACTACCCCACACCTGGCTGCTAGCTAAAGCCGAACCGAAATGGTTCAAGGGTGACGAAAGTCATAAGGTTGTGGACTATTTATTCCCACAGGTTCAGTCTCTAGTATGGTTATGGAACTTGCAATTAGGATAACAGAGATTTACTTATAGTAATAATGAATAACTCTATACATCTTTTACATTGATAACCAACAATCAGGGAAGTATGGGACTTTCCTGGGAAACCTTGTACATAACCAGGGTTAACAGGAATACATTCTTTTACATTAAAAACCAACATTCAGGAAAGCATGGGAGCTTCTTGGGGATCATAAACTTAACTAGAAGAGTGTAACAAAACAGATAACATTACATCTTTTACAAATGATAACTCACAATCAGGAAAGTATGGGACTTTTCTAGGGATACATTGGAACTGAAACATAACAGTTTAACAAATTGGATATTCAAACTATACATTTTCACATTAGAAATATGTTTTCATTGTACAAACCTACTATACTTTGTAATTGTGAAACAACAATCAACTATTAAGAAAATGTGAGATTTTTCTTGGTGTGTATTACATTTTCAGAAACAGAAAGGAAACATGTACATTTTCACAAAACAAAACAACTTATGAACTCACCAGCGTTATGCTGATTTTTAAACCGCTTGTGTTCTCAGGTCAACGATAGTACATGTACCCGAAGACTTACTTGATTCAGGATGGTGTGCATGCAAAGCTCGTTCGTTTTGTCCATATCTATACTATGTATCACAACTGTATAAACTGTGTCTTTTGAAACAAATTGTAAAACTTTTAATATGTGATGTAATGTTTGTTTCACTTTACTTACTATGTACATCGGATTTGATACTCAACGTGGAGTCAACCCCGAAAATATTTCCGCCTTCGGTATTCGGGGTGTGACATTCGAAAATACAACTAAGTTAGTAGATAATAGTCATTCGAATGTAAAATAACTAAGGGTTTAGAACACGTAACTAATACTACTCACATGGTAATTACTAGTACTTCGAAATTAGACCTAAGAACCTACCACCACACATAGGAAAATATGGGATTTTCCTGGGATAACATAACAGCTAGTAACGAAGTTAGAAACGAATAGACAACTCAACACATAGGAAAATATGGGATTTTCCTGGGATAACATAACAACCAGTAACGAACTTAGATACAAATAGGCAACTCAACACATAGGAAAATATGGGATTTTCCTGGGTAGCACATCAACTCATAAACGGATAAAGTAACAAGCGAATAACTAAAACTATAAGGAAAATATGGGATTTTCCTGGAATGACATAACCAACCGTTTTCGAAATTGTAACAAAGGATAACCAAACTGTTTTCATAAGAAAATATGGGATTTTCTTGAACAACAACTTTTTTAGAAAGCAAAGGAAACTCGTTCTTTTCAAAACTAAACCGCTTATGAACTCACCAGCTTTATGCTGATTTTCAAACTGCTTGTATTCTCAGGTCAGCGTTAGACAGGTACACCGCGACCTTTTGGAGAAGACGGAGCGTTCCGAAGACTCGTCTTTACTTTTGTTCATATTACATATGTAAAACACTTGTACAACTTTACTTTCAAACAAATGTAAACAATAATATGTAATGTAATGTTTTGTGATTACTGCTTTACTATGTGCATTGGATTTGATACTCAACGTGGAGTCAACCCCAGAAATGTTTCCGCCTTTGGTTTTCAGGGTGTGACAGATTGGTATCAAAGCCCTTGTTTATAGTGAACTAGTATACCAAAGCTTACATGGTATAAGACTATAAACATTAAAGGGCCTAAGTACTCTGAACTAAAAGTATACTCTACGAATATAAGTATTTTCTAAAGTATACAAGTATACCGACCGTCGAAATCTGTAACTAGAAGTAGAACAAAATATAAGTAAATGAGTGTTGTACGCTGTGGTTAAACCTAGGCAGTTATGTAGTCGTGTCTATGATCAATATAGCCTGGCCAACTATATTCATTCGAGACACGGCCAACATGTGCTTGGGAGTGACTGTGGTTCGCAGCATACCCAAAACTTACCCAAGTGTTTCTCGAGTGACTGGCCAACTATATTCAATCAACGAGCCGTCGTTGCACCGAACCATGAAATACTATGGGAGTATTTCTCGAGTCGATCCATTGTAGAAGATCTCATTCAAGTGTTGTTCCTTGATCATTCCTTTAGCGATAAAGTATCTGCTTTGATAACTCCTTCCTGTTTTATCGCTTAATATTATATCTGTTTTGATGAGATATCCCCTGATCCATATGTCATGATTCAATTCAGAGGACTTATGATCCTCCCTTTCCTAATCTTTTTAGATCAAGATGCCTCCGAGGAAAAGACCTAGCTCGAAGAACACCAACAACCTTCAGGCAACCATTTCTGCCACCATATCAGCTCTCCTACCTCAACTAAACCCCAATGGTTTAGGAGGTGGTTCCCAAAACCAAAACCAAGAAGGTAATCAGGGACACCGAAAGGAGTGTTCCTATAAAGACTTCATGAACGCAAAACCGACATTCTTCGATGGCACAGGGGGTGTCATTGCTCTAACTCAGTGGTTAGAGAAAATTGAATCTATCTTCGAGATTCGCGCCTGTTCGGAATCTAATAAGGGGAAATTGGCCGCCTGTACGCTCACCGATAAGGCTTTGACTTGGTGGAATGGCCTAGTCAAATCCCTGACTTTACCTGTAGCCAATGCTATGGGATGGGAAGTTATAAAGGAGCTACTACGTGCAGCGTATTGCCCTCGGGGTGAAATCCAGAAGCTGGAACATGAGCTATGGAATCTGAAGATGAAAGGTTCCGATATCGCCTCTTACACTTCAAGGTTTGATGACCTAGCACTCCTTTGTCCGGGAATGGTTACCCCAGAAAGCAAAAAGGTAGAAAGGTTCATCTAGGGATTAACTCAGCCAACCAAAGGGAATGTTATAGCAGCAAAGCCAGATACCTATGACAGTGCCAAATGTCTGGCACAAACTTTAATCGATCACAATGATGACCAAGAAGAAGCAGACACCACTCCCGAACCAACAGAAAAGAGTGGCGTGAAAAGAATGTTTTGGAGAAAGAAGAAGAAGAGTCAGTCTTCCCCAGAACCCTCGAAGAAACAGCAAATAGTGACAGCCCACGCAACCACTATCCCTGCTGCTGTTTCTGTTGTCAATTCCACATCTCAAGCACCTGTTACCGGATATGTCGGTACCCTCCCGTGGTGTGACCGATATAACTACCACCATCGCATCCCTGGCCCTTGTCGTGCAAAGTTCTGTAGAAGCTGTGGCCAGGAAGGTCACCTCGCACGAACCTACAAAACCCCAACCCCATCAACTAGTCAAGCTTCCGAAGCTAGTATCGGTCAAACCTGCTACAGCTGTGGAGAGGTCGGGCACTATAAGCGAAACTGTCCAAAGACAGTAAAGTCTGGCATCACCGGGAGAGTCCTAACTATGGGGCAAGAAAGGACAGCCGCCGATCCCACCGTTGCCACAGGTATACTTCTTTTCGATAAATCTTATGCCCGTAATCCTCTTCGATTCTAATGATGAAAGGATTTGCTAACAATTCATTCAAATATCTTTCTAAATTAAATCCTTCGTTAATAATCGAAACATGCACCGTCGAGATGACCAACCAGTGAGAAAGAAAGCGTTAACGTCATACCCTTAGATTGTATCCTCAACTCGGATGGTTATCCCTTTCCATTTGATCTAAAGGTAAACCTTTCATGGAAAGCTTTGATGCAAACTCGGCATGGAATGACTTAGTCTCATTCATGCGGTTAGTATTGTCTTCAAAAGGGTCGTCGGTTCGTATCTTTCCTTTTACCCAACACTCATATTCTTCGTGCATCAAAGCTTAGAAAGTTTTTCCATCCATTCCCCGTCCGTATGATATTCGGGAAAACGGGAAGTATGTAACTTTTTCCCTGATGCCTTTCCAAGAATCCTCGAGAAAACATGGAATGCTTTGGAAAAGCGAAATACTTCCCTCATGGTACGTTAGACCCTTCGCGATCCTTGTGAAATCGATTCCGTAACCTTCAAACTTCGATTGCCCTCGGAACTTAGTAGCACCCATCTGATACTTCACGTCTCGTTCTTTGAGAAGTATATGCCCAACGAAATCAAGACGCGTCCCGATAGTGAGGGTTCGCTGAGACGTCAAGCGGAGACCCGATGTCACTTGGGAGCGCGAAAACCCGAAGCAGCAAATCCATCCATATCTTATTCAAATTCATGTCTTGTATCGTAATCATTGAATTTTGGGACAAAATTCCCTCTAACGGGGGGATAATGTAACAACTCCAAGTTGTTCATCGCCGAAAACCCATTCTACCTGTTTAACTCGCCGTATATCAATTCGTTCCGATGTCGTTTTTGGGTTAAATTAATTAAACTTATATGTTTAATTGATGCTAATGAGTGTCCAAACCTGTTAGGAACTCACAAAATTAGCCCAAAATGCTTATTCCAAAAATTTTAGAAACGTCCCCGCCGAGTTACGGAAACTTAATCGGGTGCGACCAAAAGTCCCGTTTAGTGCCGGTATCGGGTAGAATTTCACCGTGTCCAAGTTTTTTGACCTATATAAACACATTTAATCTTCCATTTGAAGCTTTTGCTTCCTCTCTTTACTCTCTCTCTAACCTCTCTCCTAAATCCAAGTTTAAGGGTCTAAATCACAAGTTTAAGGCTTCCAATCACCAAGGTACCTTGCTTAACTTATTGTGTATCATGTTTGGCCTTCAAATTCGAGATTAAATCATGGAATGGGACCTTATATGTGAGTTTACGGCCCAGGAAGGTGCCTAGTCCGTAAACACTAATTTAAAAGGGTTTTAAGCCCTTAAACCCTTCCTAGACTCAAACAAGGCTTAGATATGACATTTAGAATAATGGTATTTGCCTTAGAACATCATGAACATAATTTTTAAGGACTAAATGGGAGTTTACGGCCAAGGCACATGCTTGGGCCATAAACCCCTCAAAAATAGAGAGTAAACTCCTTTTAACATGTCCAAATGCCTTGAAACTCAACCAATAGCCTTGTAGTAAATCCTAGGACCATCTAAAAATAGTTTGGGGGTCTTAAAACATATCAAAATGCAACATATAAGATTTTACGGCCATAGGTCATACCCTTAGGCCGTAAACTCCCAAATATGTGTTAAATGATGCACTAAAATCACCCCAAGGCTTGGAAAAATTACTAGAATGACATGTGATTGTCCTAAGTGCCTTAAATCAATTATTCAAGACAATGGGAGAGTTTACGGCCGTAAACTCCAAGTTTACAGCCGTGAACTCCCTTAAACATGGTATAAGTCCCCTTAATTTAATCCAAGGCATTTTAGAAGTCCATTCCAACAATTCCCAAGTCCAAACGAGCCATTAAGCACTCAAACTCGCACCAACATGAGTTCACGGCCGTGAACTCATGTATGTATGTGTTTTATGGTTGTAAATTCCTTAAAATGTTTACCCTTGGGGAGTAAACTCAAATCCCAAGTCCCTAGTACCATTACACGTCCGTAGATGTCACTCGGGTCACTCCAAACACTCGTTTTAAGGTGTTTAATCTCATTGGAGTATAATGTTCAATATAATTAGTGATTGTAAATCTAATTAGATATATATGGACATTATTTTATTTTACATAGGGATATTGCGAGTAATCAGACCCGAACCGACGTTTAGTGTCCGAAATCGTCGCATTTCTGACACCGGTAAGTTCATACCCCTACCCTTTTTTCGTGTTTTCAATGGTCTTTCAATGTTTTCAGGGGGGAATACAAGCAAAAAGTACAAGTGTATTTTGTACTTAAACTGATTTTCAAGTCAATGGTTTTCTTATTAAATGTCTTGATTTCCAAAGATTTGTGATAACTGACGTTTCAAATTGCAGGTTAAATATAGATTTCTTTTAAAAGTGTTATAACTATATTCTCTTTGAACAAGGAATCATACTAATCATATTTAAGATCAATACGAATACGAATGTAACCTAATACGAATACAAATACAAAAGTAACCTAGTACGAATACGAATTCGAATGTAACCTAGTACGAATACGAATACAAATGTAACCTAGTACGAATACGAAAACGAATGTAATCTAGTACGAATACGAATACGAATGTAACCTAGTACGAATAAGAATATGAATGTAACCTAGTACGAATACGAATACGAATGTAACCTAGTACGAATATGAATACGAATACGAATACGAATACGACTACGAATACGAATACGACTGCGAATACGAATACGACTACGAATACGAATACGACCACGAATACGAATACGACTACAAATGCGAAATGACACCTTTGGTTGACACTAAGACTTCGAATATACAGTTAGTGTACCCCTTTAGTGTCACCAGAGACTCGAATTCAATGCGAAAATACGCCCCTGGACCTCTACTAAGTTTCGAAAATATCCGCCTCAGAATGTCGACAGAGCTTCCAATATACAACTAATGTACTCTTTTGGAACTCAACAAAACTTCAAAAATACTGTAATGTACGCTTCTGTGTGATTCCAAATATTCGAAAATACAACTAAGTTAGTAGATAATAGTCATTCGAATGTAAAATAACTAAGGGTTTAGAACACGTAACTAATACTGCTCACATGGTAATTACTAGTACTTCGAAATCAGACCTAAGAACCAACCACCACACATAGGAAAATATGGGATTTTCCTGGGATAACATAACAGCTAGTAACGAACTTAGAAACGAATAGACAACTCTACACATAGGAAAATATGGGATTTTCCTGGGATAACATAACAACCAGTAACAAACTTAGATACAAATAGGCAACTCAACACATAGGAAAATATAGGATTTTCCTGGGTAGCACATCAACTTATAAACGGATAAAGTAACAAGCGAATAACTAAAACTATAAGGAAAATATGGGATTTTCCTGGAATGACATAACCAACCGTTTTCGAAATTGTAACAAAGGATAACCAAACTGTTTTCATAAGAAAATATGGGATTTTCTTGAACAACAACTTTTTTAGAAAGCAAAGGAAACTCGTTCTTTTCAAAACTAAACCGCTTATGAACTCAGTAGCTTTATGTTGATTTTCAAACTGCTTGTATTCTCAGTTCAGCGCTAGACAGGTACACCACGACCTTTTGGAGAAGACGGAGCGTTCCGAAGACTCGTCTTTACTTTTGTTCATATTACATATGTAAAACACTTGTACAACTTTACTTTCAAACAGATGTAAACAATAATATGTAATGTAATGTTTTGTGATTACTGCTTTACTATGTGCATTGGATTTGATACTCAACGTGGAGTCAACCCCAGAAATGTTTCCACCTTTGGTTTTTCGGGATGTGACATCCATAGAATATGACTATTGCGTCCAACTGGCCATTGCTGACTCGACATCCTTCAATTTCATTCGGATTTACTCCAATTGTTCTCAATCTTGTAGTCACACAAACGGTGTCACCTTCTTGTCTTTCTTTTAAACTAGCTCACCGAATACAAAAACTACAAACTCGTCCGATTTGTTGGTCATTTGATTTTAAAAACACCAATCATTTGATTTAAAAATATGGTATTTCACTTGTTCATCCGGTGTTCTTGCTCTTGTTGTTTTCTTTACAGATGTGACTTATAATTGTTTGGTTTCCATCGGTAAGTTAATACTTTTTATTTGGTGTTAGGTGTTTAGTAATATGCCACAATAAGTTTTTTAAGCCGAGTAATTACGTAAGTTTTGGATTGATTAATGCATACAATTTGCTATTTTTTTGGATAATGGAAGTTGATTAGCTATATGATACATTGGTTAAGTGTGATGTTGAGAACCTTGACAATTTTATCCTTACATTGAAGTGATTCTTGTTGGTATTGTAATGCCTGTTTCTGGTATGCACTTAATTCATTTGTTTAATCATTTTGGAAGGGCTACTCGACAAGTTGATGACCCTAACTCTCCGAGTAGATGGAAGTATATTCGCGGGTTTTAAGTGAGCTACTCGACGAGTCGCAGCCCTGACTCGACGAGTAGCACAGACCGGATGAAACCCTAATCTTTGAGTTTTCATACTATTTAAGCATCATATTTGGCCTCCATCCGAACCTCCATCACTTCCAAACCCTAATATGAGACAACCTTAAACTTTTTCCGTTAACGTTAGCCCGATTCCGTCAAATAAATTTTGAATTTTATTTTGTTCCGTCAAATTCTTATAGCTTGAAAAATCATTAATTTATATAACTAAATTTTATATAAGAGCCGGAACCAAAAATCACGCAAAAACCCGAGTTTTTCTTCAAAAATCAGTAAAATTCGGTCTGAGTGGTGTTCACGGCTGTGAACCCAATCACAGCCATAAAATGATCACGGGTGGTGGACCCCCACCACCGACCATAATCCCAACCTATATATATGAGTTCCCACCATCATTTACACTTTTCTGGCCGAAAACACACTCTATCTCTCTAAAATCATCACCCAAAAAACTTAAGTTTTCTCTTCATCTATCACTCCATCCACCTTAGAACTCATAAAACATCCGACTTTTCATCAAATCAAGTGTTGTTGTTCTTGATTTCACGGTCGAAAACCCTTCAAATCTTCAAATCTTCAAGCTCTAAAATCAGTTCACGACCGTAAACCCTTCAAACTTTAAAAAACCGTGAACCCTTCAAAGGCAATAAACCGTTCACGGTCGTAATCCCTTTCACGTCAGCAATCAGCCCTACATCGTAAATCTTGGCTGCAAACCCACTTTTCCACTTCGATCGACTCTCGGTAACATTCCTTAACCCAAAACAAGTGTTTTTCTAACACTTTAATTAATGAATTCACTAATTTAAATACAAATAGGTGTTTAATTATTGTTAGGATTCCGTTAACTTCGCGTACAACAACTCTAGGATCCTCGTTCCAGTCTCGTTGTCCGACATTCATGTAATCAACAGTGACTTCATACCCTACGCATTTATTATTCTAATGTTTTTAGGTGTGAATACAAGCCAATCACAAATAGTTTTTGTGAACTTTATATTCAGATTTTAAAACAGCATTAAAACTTATGCAATTGACACAACCAAAAGATCACCAAATTTTATGAAATGTTTAAATATCTTATCGCTTTTTGTAATATGCTAAGCATAAGGGAAGTTTTCAACTCACAACTATATTTGCATAGTTTTCAGAACAACACACGAACCTAGTACTTAACATACATGCAAACTACAATAGGTATAGTTTGATGTGGTCTAAAGTCGAAAGTACAAAAACTACAAACTCATCTGATTTTTTGGTCATTTGATTTTATAAATACAAATCATTTGATTTTAAAGATCTAGTATTTCGCTTTTTCATACAATGTTCTTGTTCTTGTTGGTTTCATTACTCATCTGACTTATAATTTTTTGATTTCAATAGGTAAGTTTATACTTTTTATTTGATGTTAGCTCTTTAATAAAATGCTACAATAAGTTTTTTTTTTCAGTCAAATAATGATGTAAATTTTAGGTTGATTAATCCATACAATTTGCTATTTGTTAGGAGAATCAAGCTTGATTAGTTACATAATAGATTGGTTTAGTGTGATGTTGAGAACCTTGACAATTTAGCTCTCACATTGAATTGATTCTTGTTGCTATTTTGAAGTGATAATATATGTCTTACATTGAAATTTATTATACATATTCATGATGTAATGTTATAAAATAAATGGTATCATAAAAGAATTATTATAAAAATGTTTTTTGAGGGGTAATATATTAAATTTTCATAGTCAGTCAGATATCAAATCAAAAAACAAGTTTCAGTCAATAGTTAACTCGATCAGAACTTATAACCCAGTCGGCTCTACCCAGTAAGCAACTATCAAAAAACCTCTAAGACATTATAATTGTCACTTACAGAACATATATGTTATAAAATAATTAAAAAGATATTTATGATTTAATATTGATGCATTAACTTGTCAGTAAACTCAGTAATCAAAAACACTTTTGAAATTTGCCTACATTGAGTAGTTTTATATACATTCAGTTATCAATTAAGTTGAAAATCATAAAAAATGAAAGAAACATAAGGATGGTCTCGCAGTCATGTTGTATGAATCATGGTCACAAGGAACATGGAACATGTTGAAACGTGGAAAAAAATGGGAACGAGGATTTGTAATTTTTTGTTTTCAGTACGAAGGGGTCTCATACGTGGAAAAAAACGGTCACAAGGATTTGTAATTCGGAACGTGAATCTCATACACAGACCGTTGTACCAAGTTACTATGGTACGAAGTACCATATATAAATGGAAAAATATACTTTGTGACTTAGTAATGCATAAAACTAAAAATCATATTAAGTAAAACATAATTATTTCAAATTTCATAACTTCAAAAAAAAAATTGGGTTTGTTAATAGAAAACTAAAAAACATGAACATAACATGATATTCGTCAACCCTTTGCCTTCCCATTCCCACCCACACTAGCAACATCTTCGTCTAAATTCCACCATTGCATGTCCTCGAATCGTGCACTTGGCCTTTCCAAATATACATTTTTCATATTCATATCCCATTTTTTGTGTGGGCCGATTTTATAACTTGTAGAAAAATGTGATTGTAGGTGAATATTAGAACGGATAAACACAAGTTTGTCAGCCCTTTTACTATTTTAGTGGTTTCCCTTAACATTGTGTATCTGTAGTGTCCTAATTTTCACAATAAATTTTTAGATAAAAGCCATTTTCATAGTTCAACCATCCACAAAACTGTTCTTTCAAAACATAAACCCAAAAAGAAAATCAGATTATCATAACACTGCGGAATCTTAAGCATAAAAATTATTGATTGATGTGTCAAATCATGTGTTCTCCTTCCCATGATCCTCAGAATTACATGAAACATTTAGTCCACAACTTTAAGCCAAAGCTTAGTGAGTTCCCCAAAATATCACATATATCACAGATAAGTATACACAACAACATGTCCACAACAATCTCGTGTCCAAATCAACCCACAACAATAGGTCTGTATCAACCCTGGTTCCGTATCAACCTACAACAAAGCATGCAATATATAATCAACGAGCAAGACCCTACCAGTCTAGCAAACAACCACGAAATAATAATTATGCGATAAGTAATATAGTAAGTAACCTCACCTTGCAGATAAACCGGATAACCAACACCATATCTAAATACTAGTGGATTGGTTTTATACACCACCCATAAATCAAACCAAAGTTCAACCTTAACTATGACTTAAAACCCTAAAGTTTGACACAAGGTCAAATGTAGTCAAAAAGTCAACAGGTCAACAGGCACGCCATGAAAATACATCGCTCACTTCGAGGTTCTGGTCAACAGGTCAACCTCAATGATGACCTAAAACCCTAAAGCTTCATTGGGTCCTTAGAAGAGGTAACCAATGGATTTATGTTGGTAGCTGATGAAAATACATCGCTCACTTCGAGGTTCAAGGTTGTCGTGAGTCCCGCGCCTCACGAAAGCCTTGCAACCCCAAACCTTGATGTGGTCTAAAGTCGAAACATTCCTAGTCCAAATCTCGTGAGGTGTTTTGGCAACCTTTTTGGTAGGGACTAGATTAAGGATATGGGCAGAAGTCTCTAAGGCATACCACCAGAATGAGATTGGTAACGAGGCATGACTCATGTCCAACAAGGTTCGGTTGCGCCTCTCAGCCACCCCATTAAGTTGTGGTGTACTAGGAGGTGTCAAATTGTGAAACAATTCCACATTCCTTAAGATAGTCAAGGAACTCGGTATTAAGATACTCTCCACCTTGTTCGCATCAAAGCATCTTAATGTTCCTACCCAACTGATTCTTGTCACACCCCGAAAACGAAAGGCGGAAACATTTCCACGGTTGACTCCACGTTGAGTATCAAATCCAATGTACATAGTAATCACAGTAAACAACCATTACATTACATATATTTGAAAGTTTACATTTGTTTCAAAAGTAAATTGTACAAGAGTTATACATATATCATATGAACAAAACGAGACGAGTCTTCTACGCACTCCGCCTTCACCAAAAGAAATCACCGGGTACCTGTCTAATGTGGACCTGAGAATACAAGCAGTTTGAAAATCAGCATAAAGCTGGTGAGTTCATAAGCGGTTTTGTTTTATGAAAATGTATCGGTTTCCTTTAGTTTTTCGAAAAGGTTTGTTATCCAAGAAAATCCCACATTTTCTTATGTAAAGTTAGTTTGGTTATCTTTCGTTACAGTTCAATTACTCGTTATATGTTAACCCCAGAAATATCCCATATTTTCCTAAATGCAAGATTGATTGAATAACACAGAGTATAGTTTAATACACAACTATATATTGAGTATCATGGGATTACTATCCCGAATTAGATATGAAATACTATAATATACACGAATTGTAGATAGAAAGTAGTTTGAAAACGTTGGGACTATCATCCCGAACTAGTTACAAGATAGTTTGATTTACATGAAATTATAGATTGAAAACCATAGGACTACTATCCCGAACTAGATATAAGATAATTGGATAAAGTCATGGGATTATCATCCCATACTAGATAGAGTTTCAAAACCATGGGATTACCATCCCGTACAAGATATAGATTGAAATCATGGGACTATCATCCCATACTAGATATAAGATATATACATACTGAAAACCATGGGAATAACATCCCGCACTAGATACAAGTTCGATAGACTGAAAATCATGGGACTACCATCCCGGACTAGATATAAATTCTAAAACCAAAGCTGTGAATAAACTTATATTAATACATACTGTGAGTCGGGTAACCATGCTGATACGACAATGAGACCTCCTTGACGTTTGTTAGATGTCGGACGATATCCAGAATTTGTCACCCAGGCGTGCCCGCCTAACTGTAGCTAGCAGTTAAGGTGTGGGATTGTCAGTCCCGAATAGATCTATTCACAAATTCCTCGCTCTCCCTCCAGGAGACTCTGGTTACACTTCTGGGGAGGATTTACTGATCATCCATAAAGGGTAGTGACTAACTCACAAACTAGTACTAAACTATTCACAGGATTCTCATATGATATCAAACATACAAAGATTATGAAACATAATATAGTAAAAATCGATACATACAAAGAAACTATCTGGCAATACATTCAAATGATACGGAGATAAACTGAATCAGACATAGTTTATCTAATAACTTTATATAGATATCAGTACATGATATAAAGAGAACTACAGAACCCCAAATTATTCCCATAATAATTTGATTAGTTTGGTTATTTTCTTAACTAAAATCCATTTAGTTGTAATTGATAAATCATTCCTTATGCTCAGCATAATACATAAGGAGCAAAAGTGTTTATAAGTTTGCCAGATATTATTTGAAACATATCAATGTTATGATTTGAAAACAGTTATAGTTTGCTTGTATTCCCCCCTGAAAACATTGAAAAACCCATAAAAGGCGTAGGGGTATGAACTCATCGATCGAGAAACGTGACGATTTCGGATTCTAAACGTTGGTCCGGGGCTTGCAAAACGCACGAGGTTCCTAAGTATAATGTAAAGATACACATTTGTATCTAATTAGGACTTAGATTGATTATTTGTTAGGGACAAACACTTGTAGTCGAGGAAACACCCCATTACGAGTGTTTGGAGGGACCCGGGTGGCGTTTAATGACGTGTAATAGCACTAGGGAACTTGGAACTTGAGTTTACTCCCCATGAATAAACTCTTACAAGAGTTTTTGGTCTAAAACACCCATTCCCCATGAGTTTACGGCCGTAAACTCATGGTGGGGTGGTTTATGGTGCAAATTGGCTTGAAACACTTAGGGGATAAATTCAAGGTTTGGTTTAAGGGCTTGGAATAATTTTTAAACACGAAATGGACATATTTAAGGGAGTTTACAGCCCTAGCATGGAGCTGACGGCCGTGAAATCCTATACCCCCTTGAATAATTGTTTTAATTCTTCCAAATCAATCACATGTGATTCCTAAAATTGTTCCAAGGCCTTACATGAATTTTTATGGAACTTTTGAGGTGTTTTTGGAGTTTACGGCCCATGAGACCCCCCTCATGGCCGTAAACTCTCCTAGAGAGGGATTAATTATGTTTTAAGGTCAAAAACTTGTTTGCAAACACTTCTATAAATTATTGTAAGGCTTTAGGGGTGTTAAAGTGGCTTTCTTACACCTTACATTGAGTTTACACCCATGTTTAAGGAGTTTACGGCCCAAGCACATGCCTTGGCCGTAAACTCATATAAATCCCCCAAAATTTATGTTTAAAGTGTTCCAAGGCTAAAGCAATTATTCTAGAAGTCATATCCATGTCTTGTTGAGGTTTAGGAAGGGTTTAAGGGCTTAAAAACCCTATAGTTATGAGTTTACGGCTTAAACACCATCCATGGCCATAAACTCATATACAAGTCTCCAAATTATAGTTTAAGGCATTCTAGGTCCATTCCATAAAGCCATCTAGCCGTATCTATGGTCTAATTGTGTTTTGGAAGGGTTTTTGGGCTCCAAAACCCATTTCTTATGGGTCCACGGCCTAGGACTATTCCAGGGCCGTAAAATCAAGAATGTGGTCCTATTCCATGTTTTGAACTTGAATTTGAAGGCTAGGGAGGTTACATATCTAGTTAGGGAAGGTACCCCAAAGATTTGGAGCCTAAAATTGATGATTTGGACCCTTAAACTTGGATTTAGGAGAGAGGTTAGAGAGAGAGTAGAGAGAGGAAGAAAAAGCTTCAAATGAAGGTTTAAACACGTTTATATAGGTCCTAAAACTTGGACACGGTGGAATTCTACCCGATACCGGCTTTTAACGGGGCTTTAGGTCGCACCCGATTAAGTTTCCGTCATCCGACGGGGACGTTTCTAAGCTTTTTGAAATAAACATTTTTGGGCTAGTTTCATGAGTTCCTAAAAGGTTTGGACACTCATTGGATTATCATAAACATATAAATTTAATTAACTTAACCCAAAACGAAAACGGAACGATTGACAAACGGCGTATTTTACGAGTAGAACGGGTTTTTCGAGTATGGAAAACTTCGGGTTGTTACATTATCCCCCGTTAGAGGGAATTTCGTACTGAAATTCAAAGAATAGGATATAGGTCATGAATTTGGAATGAAACACGAATGGATTTGTTGCCTCAGATCTTCACTTTCTCAAGTGGAATCTAGTCTCTACTGGGCGTTCTAGCGAATTTTTACTATCGGGACGTGTCTTTGTTTTGCACATTGACTCTCTCTCAATCTACGATATCAATCGGTTCTCTCATGGAAGTTCCAACCCTGGACGACTTCGGTTTCCTCAAAGGAGTCACTAGGGTTCCGTTGGGTAGATGCTTCTAAGGATTCAAGACATGATGTACTGGATAGATGTTAACAAGTTCTAAGGGCATCTGAAATCTGAAGAATGCAGAATCGATTTCTATGAAGATCTCGAAAGGTCTGATGTGGAACTAAACTAGACATTCGAAAGAAATTCCCAGGAATCCTTCAGGAAAGACATTTAGAGGAAAGAGCTGCTAACTTCCCGTTTCTCAATGATCACAGAAACGAGGGATGCGTGGTAATTCATATCGGGAAAAACTTTTGGGTTCTAAGGCATGGAATGATACGAAGGTTAGATGCCGAAGATCACGAGAACCGGGTCAAGGAAAACATCTAGTCGAGCGACCCTTTCGAAACCGAGGATAACAACATGAATGAGACTCGATCATTTCATGTTAAACATAGCATCAAGGTATTTGCGTGAAAAGTTTCCCCCCTTTAAAATTGAATGGAACAGAAAAAAAATCCTTTGGACTGAGGATTCAATCTATAGGTACGAAGGTAGTGTTCTCTATCTCGCTGGTTAGTCATCTCGACGGTACACATTTCGATTACATACGAAGGATTGAGTTTAGAAAATGTTCGAATAGATAGATAACAGGTTTCCCTTTTTGTACTAGAATCGAAAAGAGTTACAGGTATAAGGATTATTAAAGAGAAGTATACCTGCGGCGACAGAGGGATCAATGGTTGTAGCTGCTTTGGGGCAATTCCTTTTGAAGTGCCCTGCTTCGCCACAATTGTAGCAGGCCGGACTGATTCCCGCTTCGGATGATTGGTTTGTTGATTTGGCTGGCCTTCTGCAGGTTTGAGCAAGGTGGCCCTTATTGCCACAGTTGTCGCAGATCCTTTCGCGACATGGACCAGGAATGCGTTGGTGGTAGCTGCACTTACCACACCAAGGAAGGGTACCAGTGTATCCACTGGCAAGAGTTTGGGCTGTGGAACCGACAACCGAAACAGCAACAGGGGCAGTAGCAGCATGGACTACTACTGTTTGCTGTTTCTTAGAAGACCCTTGCGTAGTCGGGGCCTTCCGCTTGTTCCAAGATTTCTTTTTGCTTCCGCCTCCGCTGGTGACTGGCTCGGGGGTAGTAGCCTCCTCATCAGAGTTGTCTTCGTGATCGATTAGAATTTTCGCAAGACATTTAGCACTGTTATATGTGTCTGGCTTTGCAGCTAAGACATTACCTTTGGTTGGCTGGGTCAACCCCCAGATGAACCTCTCAATCTTTTTACTCTCCGAGGTAACCATTCCCGGACAGAGTAACGCCAGATCATGGAATCTTGAAGTATAAGAGGCTATGTCAGAACCCTTCATCTTAAGGTTCCAGAGTTCGTGTTCTAGCTTCTGGAGTTCGCCCCGAGGGCAATATTCTGCGAGTAGAAGCTCCCTCACAGCTTCCCAACCCATAGCATTCGCTGCACGTAAAGTTAAAGATTTGACTCGGCCGTTCCACCAAGTTAGGGCTTTGTCTAGGAAGGTGCAGGCGGCAAACTTTACTTTATCAGACTCCGAACAGGCGCATATTTCAAAGATTGATTCGATTTTCTCAAACCATTGGGTGAGGGAAATGACACCTCCAGTGCCAACAAAGGATGTGGGCTTCGCGTTCATGAAGTCTTTTTAGGAACCCCCTTTTTGGTGCCCATGGCTATCTTCTAGGTTTTGGGGATGGGGACCACCTCCTGAATTACCAGGGTTCATTTGCGACATGGCTGCTACCATTGCAGCAGTCAGAACTGTCTGAAGTGATGCAAGATCAAGTTGAGGAGGAGGTGGTGGCGGAGGAGGATTGCTGTTGTTCTTTGAGCTGGGTGTCTTTCTTGGAGGCATCTTGATCTAAAAAGATCAGGAAAGAGAGGATCATAAGTCCTGTGAATTGAATCAAAAGATATGGAACAGAGGATATCTCATCAAGACAGATTTAGCATCATAATAAGCGATAAAGCAGGAAAGAGTTATCAAGACAGAACATTTTATCGCCAGAGAAAGGATCAAGGAACAACGCGTATATGAGGATTTTCTACAAAGAATCGGCTCGAGAAATACTCACATAGTATTTCATGGTTCGCTGCAGCGACGGCTCGTTGTTTGGGATATTGGATAAGTTTTAGGCATGTTGCGTACCACAGTCACTCCCAAGCACATGTTGGCCGTGTCTGGAATGAATATAGTTGGCCAGACTATATTGATCCTAGACACGACTACATAACTACCCAGGTTTAACCGTAGCATACAACACCAATTTACTTATGTTTTGTTCTACTTGTAGTTACAGATTTCGACGGTTCGGAATACTTGTATACTTTTGAAAATACTTGTAGTTTGAAGATAATTTTAATTCAGAGAACTGAGGACCTTTAGTGTTTATAGTTTTATACCATGTAAGGTTTGGTATACTCCGTTCACTATAAACAAGGGCTCTGATACCAATGTGTCACACCCCGAAAACCAAAGGCGGAAACATTTCCGGGGTTGACTCCACGTTGAGTATCAAATCCAATGTACATAGTAATCACAGTAAACAACCATTACATTACATATATTTGAAAGTTTACATTTGTTTCAAAAGTAAATTGTACAAGAGTTATACATATATCATATGAACAAAACGAGACGAGTCTTCTACGCACTCCGCCTTCACCAAAAGAAATCACCGGGTACCTGTCTAATGTGGACCTGAGAATACAAGCAGTTTGAAAATCAGCATAAAGCTGGTGAGTTCATAAGCGGTTTTGTTTTATGAAAATGTATCGGTTTCCTTTAGTTTTTCGAAAAGGTTTGTTATCCAAGAAAATCCCACATTTTCTTATGTAAAGTTAGTTTGGTTATCTTTCGTTACAGTTCAATTACTCGTTATATGTTAACCCCAGAAATATCCCATATTTTCCTAAATGCAAGATTGATTGAATAACACAGAGTATAGTTTAATACACAACTATATATTGAGTATCATGGGATTACTATCCCGAATTAGATATGAAATACTATAATATACATGAATTGTAGATAGAAAGTAGTTTGAAAACGTTGGGACTATCATCCCGAACTAGTTACAAGATAGTTTGATTTACATGAAATTATAGATTGAAAACCATAGGACTACTATCCCGAACTAGATATAAGATAATTGGATAAAGTCATGGGATTATCATCCCGTACTAGATAGAGTTTCAAAACCATGGGATCACCATCCCGTACAAGATATAGATTGAAATCATGGGACTATCATCCCGTACTAGATATAAGATATATACATACTGAAAACCATGGGAATAACATCCCGCACTAGATACAAGTTCAATAGACTGAAAATCATAGCACTACCATCCCGGACTAGATATAAATTCTAAAACCAAAGCTGTGAATAAACTTATATTAATACATATTGTGAGTCGGGTAACGAGGCTGATACGACAACGAGACCTCCATGACGTTTGTCAGACGTCGGACGATATCCAGAATTTGTCACCCCAGGCGTGCCCGCCTAACTGTAGCTAGCAGTTAAGGTGTGGGATTGTCAGTCCCGAATAGATCTATACACAAATTCCTCGCACTCCCTCCAGGAGACTCTGGTTACACTTCCGGGGAGGATTTACTAATCATCCATAAAGGGTAGTGACTAACTCACAAACTAGTACTAAACTATTCACAGGATTCTCATATGATATCAAACATACAAAGATTATGAAACATAATATAGTGAAAATAGATACATACAAAGAAACTATCTGGCAATACATTCAAATGATACGGAGATAAACTGAATCAGACATAGTTTATCTAATAACTTTATATAGATATCAGTACATGATATAAAGAGAACTACAGAACCCCAAATTATTCCCATAATAATTTGATTAGTTTGGTTATTTTCTTAACTAAAATCCATTTAGTTGTAATTGATAAATCATTCCTTATGCTCAGCATAATACATAAGGAGAAAAAGTGTTTATAAGTTTGTCGGATGTTATTTGAAACATATCAATGTTATGATTTGAAAACAGTTATAGTTTGCTTGTATTCCCCCACTGAAAACATTGAAAAACACAGAAAAGGCGTAGGGGTATGAACTCACTGAACGAGAAACGTGACGATTTTGGATGCTAAACATTGGTCCGGGGCTTGCAAATGCACGAGGTTCCTAAGTATAATGTAAAGATACACATTTGTATTTCATTAGGACTTAGATTGATTATTTGTTAGGGACAAACACTTGTACTCGCGGAAACACCCCATTATGAGTGTTTGGAGGGACCCGGGTGGCGTTTAAGGACGTGTAATAGCACTAGGGACTTGGAAATTGAGTTTACTCCCGATGAATAACCTCATACAAGATTTTTTGGTCTAAAACACCCATTCCCCATGAGTTTATGGCCGTAAACTCATGGTGGGGTGGTTTATGGTGCAAATTGGCTTGAAACACTTAGGGGATAAATTCAAGGTTTGGTTTAAGGGCTTGGAATAATTTTTAAACACCAAATGGACATATTTAAGGGATTTTACAGCCCTAGCATGGAGCTTATGGCCGTAAACTCCTATACCCCCTTGAATAATTGTTTTAATGCTTCCAAATCGATTACATGTGATTCCTAAAATTTTTCCAAGGCCTTACATGAATTTTTATGGAACTTTTGAGGTGTTTTTGGAGTTTACGGCCCATGAGACCTCCCTCATGGCCGTAAACTCTCCCAGAGAGGGATTAATTATGTTTTAAGGTCAAAAACTTGTTTGCAAACACTTCTAAAAATTATTCTAAGGCTTTAGGGGTGTTAAAGTGGCTTTCTAACACCTTACATTGAGTTTACACCCATGTTTAAGGAGTTTACGGCCCAAGCACATGCCTTGGCTGTAAACTCATATAAATCCCCCAAAATTTATGTTTAAAGTGTTCCAAGGCTAAAGCAATTATTCTAGAAGTCATATCCATGTCTTGTTGAGGTTTAGGAAGGGTTTAAGGGCTTAAAAACCCTATAATTATGAGTTTATGGCCTAAACACCATCCATGGCCGTAAACTCATATACAAGTCTCCAAATTATAGTTTAAGGCATTCTAGGTCCATTCCATAAAGCCATCTAGCCATATATAAGGTCCAATTGTGTTTTGGAGGGGTTTTTGGGCTCCAAAACCCATTTCTTATGGGTTCACGGCCTAGGACTATTCCAGGGCCGTAAAATCAAGAATGTGGTCCTATTCCATGTTTTGAACTTGAATTTGAAGGCTAGGGAGGTTACATATCTAGTTAGGGAAGGTACCCCAAAGATTTGGAGCCTAAAATTGATGATTTGGACCCTTAAACTTGGATTTAGGAGAGAGGTTAGAGAGCGAGGTTAGAGAGAGAGTAGAGAGAGGAAGAAAAAGCTTCAAATGAAGGTTTAAACACGTTTATATAGGTCCTAAAACTTGGACACGGTGGAATTCTACCCGATATCGGCTTTAAACGGGGCTTTAGGTCGCACCCGATTAAGTTTCCGTCATCCGGCGGGGACGTTTCTAAGCTTTTTGAAATAAACATTTTTGTGCTAGTTTCATGAGTTCCTAAAAGGTTTGGACACTTATTGGATTATAATAAACATATAAATTTAATTAACTTAACCCAAAACGAAAACGGAACGATTGACAAACGGCGTATTTTACGGGTAGAACGGGTTTTTCGAAAATGGAAAACTTCGGGTTGTTACAATTCTCCACTTCCTGTTCAAACTCTTTGAACTTTTCAAAGGTTTCTAACTTATGCTTAATTAAGTAGACATAACCATATCTACTATAACCATCAGTAAAAGTCACACAGAAGCAGATAGCCTCCCTTGTGGCAGTTCTGAAGGGTCCATACACATCTGTGTGTATGAGGTCCAATAAACTTTCACCCTAGCACAAGTAACAGTGAAGGGTGACTTAGTCATTTTTCCAAGTAAAGAAGATTCACAACTATCATCTGAACTTAAGTCAAGTGACTCCAAGACTCCAGCCTTTTGGAGTTGGCCTATGCACTTCTTGTTGACATGTCTAAAACGACAATGCCACAAGGATGCCTTATCTAAACTAGTGGAATAATCGATATGCAACACATTATTTCCTATGTTGTCTACAACCGACACAATTTCATATACACCATCACAAGGTAATGCTTTAAAATAAAAAACAGTATTATAAAAAACATTAATATCACCACATTCATTATAAAATGAAAAAGTAAATCCTTGTTTGTACAAACAGTGAAAAGAAATAATATTTCTCGCCATTTCAGACGAGTAACAACATTTATTCAAATCTAACATTAATCCACTACTCAACAATGAAGAATAAACTCCAATCTTGGTGACAGGTGAAGCTTTCCCATTCCTCTTGATCAAGTTTACCTTCCCATGCTCCACATCCTCACTTCATCTTAGGCCCTGTAAATCAGAACATATATGAATACCATAACGTGTATCAAGGACAAAAGAATTAGTATGTGGTGAGTTATTAGACAATATTGATTAAATACCTGCATGGGTAGGTTTAACCTTCCCATCCTTAACACCTTGCAGGTACTTGGGGCAATTTCGTTTCTAGTGCCCCTTATCATGACAATAGAAGTATTTAACTTCTTTTTGGTTGGAAGAGGGAGCGACAGAACCAACTTTGGTTCCACTCAAAGAGGAGCCATCAAGAGACTTTCCCTTGGTACCCTTGGAAGGGGTCTTCCTATTTTTCCCTTTACCTTGCCTGATTGCCAGAACAGGGGTTGTGGTAGGAGTAGGAGTGGTAACAACCGATTTACCTTTGAGACCACTTTCAGCAGTCTTCAAAAGTCCTTGAAGCTTGCTTAAGTCAAATCGGTGGTGACAAATCACATTAATGAGTTTAATTAAATAATATCTATATTGATATTTATTGAGATTAATTTGAAAATGAAGTCCATGCGTGTTTGTTATTATCATCACTCTTGTAAGCTAGTATGGAATAGTCAAAACAATTAGCAATTCGTTAGGAACTACTAAGCTTACTTATTTGAGGAATTTGGATTTGATCCTTGGTGTGGATATTCACAGAAGTAATTCAAAGTAAAGTTAAAAAAATTGAGTATAGAAGACAAGGGTAGAAAATCCAACTCATGGATCACTCCAGATATTAGTGCTCCAAATCATGAGCGGAAAAAGGCGAGAATGGAGTGAATGAAGCGAGGAATTTGATGATGCACTATTTTGTTGGGTGGAAAGTTTGATTGAATCATGGATCATTGATTCAAATGCATCATTTCATGGAAAACGTTACAGAAAAGGAAAGCTGAATTTCATGCATTATAATGGAAAAAGTGAGGCTAGAAGATAACAAGACTCTCGATATATATATATATATATATATATATATATATATATATCTTTACTATTATATAAAGCATATTCAATATTTCTTGAGATTTAAGAGATACAAAACACAATACATCATATACAACCATGTTATGCTTATAATACTAAACGTATCCATTTAATTAAATTAAATAAAAAACAGAACATACCAATGCAGCAGCACGGAAACCCTAATTGGATGCTCCTCCTTTCTCCCACACCGCCATCATCCCAACAGTGTAGCATCATCCACTCTCCAGAATCGCAACACCCGCCGTTTGCACCATCTCTTTTCCTTCGCACCAATTTTCCGGCGACGAACCCCCACCGTGATCCATCTCTGCCTCTCTCTACCCTAAGTGACGATCTAACGCAAGATGGTGGTGTTGCTATTGCGATATTTACCATCAGTTTATGCATATGAATTCTTATTCAGCGGTGATTTAAATGACAGATAGCTGAATACCAAACTCCCCTTATTCTCGGCCCCTATCTCTACCATCTCCTCCTATATTTTACTATGATGTGCTACAATTCAAAAAACCTGATCGCACTTCAACACCATCACCACCACACCAAAACCCTAGATGTGTGTAAATTTTGATTCAGGTTGTTACAACGGGAATTTTTAAACAAATTTTTTCATTTCAAAATAAAGTGTTTTCATCCAAAACAACGCATAAACATTCAACGTCTCATATCATAATACAAATCATATGAATCCCAAGATCATAAATCATCTATCAGTGTGTACAGATCATGTCGGCGCCTTCCCACAGTCCTCGCTAGTACCTGAAACACATACACAACAACTGTAAGCATAATTGCTTAGTGAGTTCCCCAAAATACAACTTACGCACATACGCCTTTCCAGGCCCTGACCTTTCGGTCCATGTGTCTCAGGGGACTTCCGCCCCTGCTGGGTAAACCTTCCGGTCCTACCCAACCAACCCTTCGGTCCACATTACAACGCCTTCCGGCCCATAATATAATCGCCTTACGGCCCATAGCATAATGCCTTCCGGCCCACATTAAGCATATCATACATAGCACATATAACAATTACATATCACATTTAGCACATATGTCTCGTATCATATCCGACCTTCCGGTCACACAATCAAACCCTTCTGGGTACTGTATAGTGAGAAGACTCACCTCGTGAATATCGATAGCTATCAAATCCCAGAATCACTCGTGCTCGATTCTCCGCGCTACAATCTCCCTATAACATCATACATCTCTTATTAACACTTTTATCTTCTAAGCTTGACTATCCCTAAGAAGTCAAACATAGGTGAACTCTGGTCAACGGTTAACGGTCAACTTTGACCGGACTCGGCGAGTGCACAAGGGCAACTCGGCGAGTCTAGACGTTTTCACCAACTCTCTAGGATTCCCTTCTTACACGTCGAGTACTTCCCCTGACTCGACGAGTTCCACCTGGGAGAATCGCGGGGCCACCCCGACTCAATTCGCCCTGACTCACTGAGTCAACCCATGACTCGACTGGACCACTCACTGGCCGGTCCAAGGCAATCTTCAAGCTACTCGCCGAGTCTGCTCATCGGACTCGGCGAGTCCATGCCATGCAATCACTCAAACTCGCTTCTAAGGTCAGATCTGTTCCAACAATTCATAGATCTGGCCTTTCTAGACTGATTCACCACGTAAAGCCCCAAACTTGGTGCACATACAACCTCTATATGACCATATATGAAGGATTATGAACAAATATCACTACTCATAGTCATAAGCTCCATTGTTCTTCATAAAGCTTGATGAATGAGGCTCTCTGGACCTCTATGGATCCAGATCCAAAGCCTCATCACTAGCAAGGGACTATTTGGCCATCCAATCAACCCAAAAAAGGTCACAAGAAACCCTAAAACCCAACATACTTCACAAAACAGAAGATGAGCCGAAATCATACCTTTAGATCGAAGATCTAAGCTTCAAATCCACAGAATAGCAACCTCCTTTGCCTCCTCTTGGCTAGAACCTCCCTCTTCTTTGCTAAACAACACACAAAGGTCAAGAAATGCTTCCTTTCTCTCTCAAATCGCTAAAGCACTCTAGGGTTTCTCTCTATGGACTGTTGGGTACAAATGACGGCCATAAGGCCCTTTAAATAGGTCCCAAACCCGAGAAATTAGGGTTTCATTAAACAGCGCGGACTCGCCGAGTCAATATCCTGGACTCGCCGAGTCCAGACGAATCCCGCGTCCAGATTCGCGACCCTACTCAGCGAGTCTGTGCTCCAACTCGCCGAGTCCCCTCTCAAAACACCAAAAATCAAAACAATAAAGGTACCTGGAAATCCGGGTTGTTACAATTCTCCCCCACTAGAACTAGACTTCGCCCTCGAAGTCTCGCTCTGAAAATAGCTCCGGATGCTGCTCCCGCATCTCGTGCTCCGGCTCCCAGGTCATCTCCGATCCTTTCTGGTGTTGCCACTGAACCAACACCAGAGGTACCTCCTTGTTCCTCAGAACCTTGATCTTCCGATCCCTGATGGCCACTGGCCTCTCGGCATAATTCAGGCTCGCATCCACCTGAATATCCTCTAATGGGACCACTGCCGACTCATCGGCTATACACTTCCTCAATTGCGACACATGAAAAGTATCGTGGATCTGCCCCAACTCTGCTGGCAACTCCAAACGATAGGCTACCCAGCCTACCCTTGCAATCACACGAAATGGCCCAATATACCAGGGTCCCAAGTTGCCCCTCTTCCTGAATCGAATCACTCCTTTCCAAGGAGAGACCTTCAGGAGAACGAAGTCGCCGACCTGAAACTCAAGCTCGGACCGGCGTCTGTCTGCATAACTCTTCTGTCGGCTCTGGGCGGTCAATAGCCTCTGTCTGACCTGTTGAATCTGTTCTGTCGTCTGAAGCACGATCTCTGTACTGCCCATCACTCTCTGCCCAACCTCTCCCCAACAGATGGGGGTCCGACACCTCCTACCATACAACAGCTCAAAAGGTGGCATACCAATGCTCGAATGATGGTTGTTGTTGTAGGAAAACTCTGCCAAGGGTAAATACGCATCCCAGCTACCCCCGAAATCTAACACACATGCTCGAAGCATGTCCTCAAGCGTCTGAATCGTCCGCTCGCTCTGGCCGTCTGTCTGGGCATGATATGCGGTACTAAAATGCAACCTAGTACCCAACTCCTCATGAAATTTCTTCCAGAATCTGGAAGTGAAACGCACATCACGGTCTGAAACAATCGAGATCGACACCCCATGCCGAGATACCACTTCCCTCACATATAGCTCCGCCAACTTCTCCGCTGAAGAACTCTCACTGATGGCAAGGAAGTGAGCGCTCTTCGTCAACCTGTCCACAATCACCCAAATTGCATCAACTCCTCTGGCAGTCCTCGGCAAATTGGTGATTAAATCCATAGTGATCTGTTCCCACTTCCATTTGGGAACCTCCAATGGCTGCAACTTGCCATGCGGTCTCTGGTGCTCGGCCTTAACCCTGCGGCAGGTCAAACACCTCTCAACAAACCAGGCTACGTCCCTCTTCATACAGGGCCACCAATACTCTCTCCTCAAATCCAAATACATCTTCGTGGCCTCCGGATGGATCGAAAATTTCGACCGATGAGCCTCCTCCATCAAAGTAGTACGCGTACTACCCACAAACGGTACCCAAATCCGACCCTGAAAAGTCATAAGCCCTCGACCATCCGTAACGAACTCTGAAATCAAACCAATGACCCGCTCCCTCTTCTGCATCTCCGGTCGCACAGCCTCGGCCTGTTCCCCACGAATGGCATCCAATACCGGAGCTAGCACGGTCAACCTCAAACATACATCTCGCAGTGGAGTGCTCTCCGCCCTGCGGCTCAACGCATCGGCTACTACATTAGCCTTGCCTGGGTGGTACAGGATCTCGCAATCATAATCCTTGACCACATCCAACCACCTCCTCTAACGCATATTTAGGTTGTGCTGATCCATCAAGTACTTCAAACTCTTATGGTCCGTGTATATCGTACATCGAACCCCATACAAGTAGTGACGCCAAATCTTGAGAGCGAACACTACTGCCCCCAACTCTAGATCATGTGTGGGATATCTCGTCTCATGAGGCTTCAGCTGCCTCGATGCATATGCTATCACATGACCCCTCTGCATCAACACCGCACCCAGCCCCAAAATCGATGCATCATAATATACCACATAATCCTCCATCCCTTCCGAGAGGGCTAATACCGGGGCTTCGCACAACCTTTGGCGAAGTGTCTCAAAGGAGGTCTGCTGCTCGGGACCCCATGAGAATGTGACACCCTTCCGGGTCAATCTGGTGAGTGGCACTGCGATCTTGGAGAAATCCTTGATAAATCTCCGATAATACCCTGCCAACCCAAGGAAGCTCCTGATCTCTGATGGTGACTTTGGCACCTCCCAACTCATCACCGCCTCAACCTTGGCCGGATCGACCAGAATCCCTTCTTGGTTAACGAGATGTCCTAGGAACTGGACCTCCCGCAACCAGAAATCACACTTGGAGAACTTTTCATAAAGCTTCTCTGATCTCAAAACCCCAAGGACCTCCCTCAAATGCTCCTCATGCTGCTCTCTAGATCTCGAATACACCAGAATATCATCGATAAATACAATCACCGACCGATCCAACATTAGCCTGCATACCCTGTTCATGAGATCCATGAACATAGCCGGGGCATTGGTGAGCCCAAAAGGCATCACCACAAACTCATAATGCCCATATCGCGTCCTGAATGTTGTCTTCTGGACGTCCTCATCCCGCACTCTCACCTGATGATATCCCGACCTCAAATCGATCTTGGAAAACCAAGATGCTCCCTGCAACTGATCGAATAAATCGTCGATCCTTGGTAATGGGTAACGGTTCTTGACCGTCAGCTTGTTCAACTCCCGGTAATCAATGCACATCCGGTGTGAACCATCCTTCTTCTTGACGAACATAATAGGTGCTCCCCACGGCGAGCTGCTCGGCCGAATGAATCCCTTCCCCAGCAACTCCTGAAGCTGCAAGGATAACTCTTGCATCTCTAGAGGTGCAAGACGATAAGGCACCTTAGCGATAGGCACGGCCCCCAGAACCAAATCAATACCAAACTCCACTTGCCTCACAGGAGGTACACCCGGCAGCTCCTCGGGAAAAACATCTGGAAACTCACGCACCACTGGAACCTCCTCAACTGAACTCGGTCTCTCGGAAGTCACCCGCGTATCCATCACATACGCCACAAAACCCTTACAGCCCTGCTGTAGACACTGTCTCGCCCTAGCGGCTGAACAAAAAGCTGATCCTGAACGGGTACCCTCACCGTACACTGAAAGAACTCCCCCACTAGGGTCTCGTATGGTCACTAGTTGACGCTCACAGTCGATAACCGCGCCGAAACGGCTAAACCAGTCCATGCCCACAATGACACATACATCACCCATCGCAATAGGAATCAAATCAATCAGAAACTCGACCCCGAAAATCTCTAACACACATCCCTGGAGAACCTCCGTGGCACAAATCACTCTCTCATCAGCTATAGAAACTCTCAGAGGCCGACTCAATGGCTCATGACTAACACTGATCTGCTGACTAAAGGCCAAAGATACAAAAGACCGACTCGCACCCGAGTCAAATAACACTAAAGCAGGTACAGAGTTCACAAGGAAAGTACCTACGCATATCGTAACATAAGCATAACATCTCAACATCAAAATAAATACATGAATTAAGCATACCTGCCACAACATCAGGCACAGCGCGGACCTCCTCCGCAGTCAGCTGAAAGGCTCTCCCACGAGCCCTCAGTGCCTCGGCCTTCACTGGTCGAGTCTCAGTAGCCCTGGCAGCAGGTGCAGATCGCTGAAGAAGCTGACGGCACTCGGCCTTACGATGGCCGGTCTGGTTGCAATGAAAGCAAACCATAAACCCCTTGGGGCAATCCCTAGCGATGTGCCCCTCCTTGCCACACTTGTAGCAAGCACCAGATCGACATGTCCCCTCGTGACCCTTGCCGCAGTTTCCGCAAGTGCGGCCCTTCGGACCTCCCATCCTCGAATCGGCAGAGTTAGTCCGCTTGGCTGCCAGCTGAGACTGAGCCGGCCGCCGATCCACCCGTTGAGACTCGGCCTCCTCCCTGGCCTGGGTCTCCAACTCGATCTCACGCTTCCTTGCATTCGCCTGAAGCTCAGCAAAGGTATGATATGTGGAGTTCGACACGAACTCCCGGATATCCCTCCTCAACACACCCAAATACCGGCTCATCCGAGCCTGCTCTGTGGACACTTGCTCGGGGCAGAACATCGCCCCCTCATGAAACTTCCGCGTGATCACCGTAACCGAATCAGTACCCTACTTGAGGGTCAAGAACTCCTGAACCAACTGTTCCCTCTCCACCGGGGGAACATACTCGTCTCTGAACATAGAGGTAAACCTCTCCCACGTCACAGCTGAAATCTCTGCCAAAGTGAAGTTCGCCGTCACGAACTTCCACCAATCCTTCGCTCCCAAACGGAGCTGGTTCAAGGCGAACCGTACCCTCAGATGCTCCGGACATGAACAAGTGTAGAAGCACCCCTCGATATCAGCGATCCACCTCATCGCAACGATCGGATCCTGCGTCCCGTCAAACTCAGGTGGCTTCGTGTTGCTGAACTCCCGAAACAGCAACGAGTCACCTCCCTGTGGCCTGGCAGCGGCCACAGCTGCGGTAGCTGCAGCTGCTGCAGCCTCAGTCAACGCGGCGTACCGCTCATCAAAAGTCTCTATCAAAGTGGTCTTAATAGACCCAAACATCTCCGGAATCTCGGCCCGGATCACCGCAACCACCTCCTCATGAATCATCTGACGAATCTCCTCGTCACTCACACTGCTCGTACTCGGTCTGTGGCGTGGTCCAACCATGATGCCTCTAAAATACAACATAAAACTATCAGAGACTCTATCGAGTATAATCGTACTCGATAACGCAACCCTACTCAGTATCCGATATCTAGGGATTCTTACTTGGGTTGCCCACTGACCCGGTGTCTTCGGTAGTACGGGCCCAATACTACCGACCACACCGCATCAGCATTCATCCCAAGTCTTCCTCCCCAAACCCCGGATCGTGAGTACTCTACTTCTTGTTATGCACTAACTACCCGCTCGCTATCAAAGCATCTCATAACAACAGACTTCCCTAGACTAAGGCATCACAAATCAGGTCACTCTAGTCCTATCATGAATACCTAGTCTTCTAGCATGAATAACAATTCATATCATATCATATCTCTTAACATAACAGTGTAAGGTATTTTGGGGATCTTTACCGTTCGGGCGCTGGTTGATCATACACACTGCTTCATTCTTGTTTACCACAAAATTATTTATAAAATTTTATGCCTTTATTTAAAAATATTTTCCTCAAATCCTCGGTTTGAGTTCAGTTACGCCCGAACGTGCACCCGAATCCCTCAAACCAAGGCTCTGATACCAATTTGTAACAACGGGAATTCTTAAACAAATTTTTTCATTTCAAAATAAAGTGTTTTCATCCAAAACAAGGCATAAACATTCAACGTCTCATATCATAATACAAATCATATGAATCCCAAGATCATAAATCATCTATCAGTGTGTACAGATCACGCCGGCGCCTTCCCACGGTCCTCGCTAGTACCTGAAACACATACACAACAACTGTAAGCATAATTGCTTAGTGAGTTCCCCAAAATACAACTTACGCACATACGCCTTTCCAGGCCGTGACCTTCCGGTCCATGTGTCTCAGCGGACTTCCGTCCCTGCTGGGTAAACCTTCCGGTCCTACCCAGCCAACCCTTCGGTCCACATTACAACGCCTTCCGGCCCATAATATAATCGCCTTCCGGCCCATAGCATAATGCCTTCCGGCCCACATTAAGCATATCATACATATCACATATAACAATTACATATCACATTTAGCACATATGTCTCATATCATATCCGACCTTCCGGTCACACAATCAAACCCTTCCGGGTACAGTATAGTGAAAAGACTCACCTCGTGAATATCGATAGCTATCAAATCCCGGAATCACTCGTGCTCGATCCTCCGCACTACAATCTCCCTATAACATCATACATCTCTTATTAACACTTTTATCTTCTAAGCTTGACTATCCCTAAGAAGTCAAACACAGGTCAACTCTGGTCAACGGTCAACGGTCAACTTTCACCGGACTCGGCGAGTGCACAAGGGCAACTCGGCGAGTCTAGACGTTTTCACCAACTCTCTAGGATTCCCTTCTTACACGTCGAGTACTTCCCCTGACTCGATGACTTCCACCTGGGAGAATCGCGGGGCCACCCCGACTCAATTCGCCCTGACTCACTGAGTCAACCCATGACTCGACTGGACCACTCACTGGCCGGTCCAAGGCAATCTTCAAGCTACTCGCCGAGTCTGCTCATCGGACTCGGCGAGTCCATGCCATGCAATCACTCAAACTCGCTTCTAAGGTCAGATCTGTTCCAACAATTCATAGATCTGGCCTTTCTAGATTGATTCACCACGTAAAGCCCCAAACTTGGTGCACATACAACCTCTATATGACCATATATGAAGGATTATCAACAAATATCACTACTCAAGGTCATAACCTCCATTGTTCTTCATAAAGCTTGATGAATGAGGCTCTCTGGACCTCTATGGATCCAGATCCAAAGCCTCATCACTAGCAACAGACTATTTGGCCATCCAATCAACCCAACAAAGGTCACAAGAAACCCTAAAACCCAACATACTTCACAAAACAGAAGATGAGCCAAAATCATACCTTTAGATCGAAGATCTAAGCTTCAAATCCACAGAATAGCAACCTCCTTTGCCTCCTCTTGGCTAGAACCTCCCTCTTCTTTGCTAAACAACACACAAAGGTCAAGAAATGCTTCCTTTCTCTCTCAAATCGCTAATGCACTCTAGGGTTTCTCTCTATGGACTGTTGGGTACAAATGATGGCCATAAGGCCCTTTAAATAGGTCCCAAACCCGAGAAATTAGGGTTTCATTAAACAGCGCGGACTCGCCGAGTCCATACCCTAGACTCGCCGAGTCCAGACGAATCCCGCGTCCAGATTCGCGACCCTACTCGGCGAGTCTGAGCTCCAACTCACCGAGTCCCCTCTCAAAACACCAAAAATCAAAACAATAAAGGTACCTGGAAATCCGGGCTGTTACACAGGTTATATTGAGCATGGTTATATTGTCGATTTAGGTATTTTCGAGCAAGGCTATGTTTTTGATTTCGCTCCTTTCCGCTCAACCTCACTTGAAATCTTCATACTTTAAGAATAGGTTAAGGTACAAAACACTACTCCTTTAATTCTTCTTTCTGATTTTGTGATTTTTCAATAACACGAGCCGATTTTTTGAGTGTTTCTTGAAGATCGGTTTTTTCTTTTTTATAATTAACAAAGTTTAAGTGGTAGTGTTTTGAAGGAACTAAAGGGTTTGCAGATCTGGTCCTTTAACCACAAAGAACGTGATCGTCTCTGCCTCCTTCAACCACCAAATTCTTTTCTTTCTCTGGTACGACATCTCTTTTCTGATTTACTAAATTTTACTCGCAAATACTCACATTGATTTCTTTCCGATGAACATGTGCCATTCTCTGATCTTGCCGCTGCCAGAGCTTTTCTATTTGTGCAAGATCTGTGATGAATCTTTTTTTATAAGATGATAACGATTTGATATAAAGTATGTTGGTGCTAATGTATTGAAGAAGGTAGTAGAAATTGCTCAAGAATTACAAGGTACTAATGGAAAATATTCTGCTTTGGTCCCTTCCTAACCAAATGATCGAGTTTCTTTCCTATTACTTTCAGATTCAGGTTAAAAGTGTCCATGTTGGTATATCACTACTGAATTTGTGGTTATATTTTAGTTTAAAATAACATATCATTCCTCTGTAATATTTTGGCAACCAAAAGATGTGATGCAACATTCATCTTTCTCTCCACCATCAACACTTGATAATAATGTTGGGCTTATACTGTGAAAGGTATATATTTTTTGTAATATTCATTTTTTATTAACGTTTACTTTTTGACCAGAAAAGATCCATTCACATGCATATCATATATTTTATAATTATTATTTCTTGAAATGACTTTATATGTCAATTAAATAATAACTTTAATGATATTGTGAATACATAAATTTTTGATGTAGATTTGGATGCCAACTAACCGACAAAGTGCATAAAGATTACCTCCAGGCTCCAGCAACCAACCCAGAAATCCAGGACAAACCACCATTCATATGAGGAATTTGAAACCAATTCTTAGGTTTATCTATGGTTGTGTAGGCCAACAACCTACCTGACATGAAAATGGCTCCATGATTAGACTAAAAAGCTAAAAAGATGTAAACATGAGAAGAAAATAGGTAAATTTCCCTTTAAAATCATCTCATTGGTTGACGAAAAAAACGTTCAAAATCGCAAACATCATGCTGATGATGCTTTTGGGTTTTTTATTAGGTATTAAATATTGAAATAATTTACTCCGCATTCTAATCTCTTGAGTTGCAGCTAAAAATAAATGGGACAAGGACAAGACAACCATTCTAGGGCTTTTGTGTTTTTGTAAACTGGATGAGGACATTTTTGGTTCGTTTGCAACATATAGACGTTTGATAGAAAGAATATTTTTTCAATGTTTTTTTTTTCACTTTGGGTATTCAAACCTATTTTTCTGTGTCTTTTTGTTGAGCATGGCTGAATGTGCCTAAAGAGAAAGTTGTGTGCCTTTTTTGTATGTGGTTCATTTGTAATGATGTATACATGTATCTTTTATATTTGTATATGTAGGTGTCTATCTACGTGTAATGATGTGTATATGTATTTTCTGTATGTGGTTCATCATTTTCTCTACGGTTTGGTTTTACGCAGATTGAGAACAAAATTAACTTTGGACAGAAAAGAGATTGTGGAAGTGCAGATTTTGAATCTTTTATGGTTATAAAGCTTTCTCCTATGTTCTCTATAGGCCTCACACTGCTTTATCTTCCCTCAATCTTGGTTTCTCTCCTTTAATTTCACTTTCCTATCTGTTTCTATATGCACAAATGATTTTAAAAAAAAATCAAAACTGATCTAAACTCATTTAAATCATGTGTATACTGTATCTTATCTTTTTTTTTTTTGGTGTATTTGGCTTTTGCAGAATATTTTCCCTTTATTCGAAATCATTTTTCTTAAGGCTAGAGGTGAATGAATATAATACACCTGAGGAAATCTAAGACATGGTGCTAAGATGTGTCAGCTAAAGAGCTTTTAGTATTGGTGATTTTTGAACTAATGTTGAAGTATTTTATGGATTTCAACATTAATTGATGTTCTTTAGAGTACATAGCGTGTTACAATGCAGATTGTGTCGATTAGGTGGCTGACAACAAGGTCAAAACAATGTTATACAATACATCTATTGATAACCAGACATACGAACTACCACATTATGGAACACCATAACGAACTCACAGATGTAAATATTTTACTTATTCAATGTAATGGTTGTGTTTACTTTGATTACTATGATGCAATTGTTGTGATACTATACATGACGTCCTCCACCTCCGAACGTTTCCGCCGTTCGGTTTAGGGGTGTGACATAATCTGGAAACCCTAATCAACCTTGAGTGATCTTGAGCTATTTCTTGCCATTTTTGTGATTTAAAGCTAGAAGATGGAAGGTTGGAGATCCAGATCTAAGGACTTATTTATGTCTTCATAGAGGTATAAAGCTTATACCTTGGTTGTTATTCACTTAGATCTCCTTCTTAGCTTTTATGTTGTCATTTTGGGCCATTTCCAAGGTCAATCCAAGATTTGAACCCTTGGAGATGAAAGGACTTCAGATTTGGGCACTCTTGAGCTTTGGAATCTCAAATTTGCCACCTTTATTCAGCCATGGCCCCATTCTATGACTTAGACCTTCATTTTGGATTGTATTGGGTGTTTTAGCTTGATAATACCATGCATGTATGTAAATTTAGCAAATTTACATGTAATGGTAGTCTAAGGAGTCCAGATTTATGAGTTAGAAGCATTAGAATGGATATGTCACATGGAGGAATCGACAAGTTGTTTTGGGACTCGGCGAGTCGGGTCATGAACCCTAATTCCATTTCTGGTTATGAGTGAAACCATTGAGTTTAGAAGATGACTCGGTGAGCTGCACAAGATTAGGATTCAGGAGCTGAAGAACTCGACGAGTCCAAGGAGGAACTCGACGAGTTAGAGTCAATATGTCCTGATGTTATGATAGGAAGAACTCGACGAGTATAGGAAGGGACTCGAGGAGTTGACTTAGTTGACCATTTGTCTGAGGTGTTCACGAACTAGCCGAGTTGGGAGATGACTCGACGAGTTGGGATTGACTGGGAGTTGACCTTGAATTTGACTTTGACCATGATATTGACTTTGACCATGCGTAAAATGGTCATTTTTCCCTTAGAAGGATTATGAGATTTTGACTAAGTATTCTTGTGATATTGATAGCCGGGGAGTCGTTGGAGCAACCTTCAGATATTCCTCGCCACGAGTTTTTGCAGACAACTTTGCGAGGTGAGTTTTCTATTGTAGGAACGGGTCTAAAGCACCAAAGCCAACACGTTTAAGTTAGTAGTAGTTCTGCATTTTGGCCGGATGCCAAGCGTAGCCCGATGTAGAGTTATATGTTTCTTTTCGGATCTCGATCCGATGTCGGGGCGGTCCCGAGGAATGCTTGTATGTTTGTATGCGTGATGTCTTTGAGATTATTGCATGTATTTGTTATGTGTTTGGAGTTCCAGACTTTGCTGTGATTTCGGGGTGGTTCCCGAGGAATGTTAGTATGCTTCCGGATTTCGGTCTGATGCTAGGGTAAGCCCAAGGAATGTCTTGTTAGTAGGATATGATAGTATGTTTCCGGATCTCAGTCCGGTGCCGGGTGGGACCCGATAAAGGTTTTCATGTTAGTATATGTGTTATGTTATATGTTAGTTGATATGTTATTATGAATGTCGAGATCTGCTCGATGGCGGGCGGGGCCCAATGCCGGAAAACATGATACCGAGCAAGAGTCGATGTAGCATGGGCGGGGCCCAAAATATGTTATATGGTATGTGTAACAACCCGAAGTTGTTCATCGCCGAAAACCCGTTCTACCCGAATAACTCGTCAAAAATCGAAATGTCCTGTTATCGTTTTTGGGTCTAGTTAACTAAAATTATATGTTTATTTTCATTCAATGAGGGTCCAAATCATTTAGGAACTCATGAATTTAGCCCAAAACATTTATTTCATAAGTTTTAGAAATATCCTCGTCGGGTGACGAAAACTCAATCGGGTGCGACCCAAAGCATCGTTTAAGGCCGGTATCGGGTAGAATTCCACCGTGTCCAAGTTTTAGGGACTATATAAACATGTTTAAGCACTCATTTGAAGCTTTTTCCTTCTCTCTCTACTCTCTCTCTAACCTCTCTCCTAAATCCAAAGATTAAGTGTCCAAAACTCAAATTTAAGGCCTCAAATCCTTAAGGTACCTTCCTAGCCTTAATCTATAGCATGTTTAGCTTCCAAATTAGACACTTAATCATGAAATTGGACAATATATGTGAGTTTACGGCCCAGGAGGCTGCCTAGGCCGTAAACACCATTTTGAAGGGTTTTTAGCCCTTAAACTCCTTCCTTAACTCAATTGGAATTTAGATATGGCTAAGGGACTTCAAGATATGGACTTAGAACACTTAAAACTATGATTTTGAGGACTTTGAAGGAGTTTACGGCCAATGCATAAGCTTGGGCCGTAAACTCATATTAATGGGGTTTTTCATGCCTTTAAACCCTTCCAAATCACCTTTATGGGTTAGATATGAATTAAAGGACCTTGGTATTAGCATTTGGACACTTGAAACATGATTTTTAGGGGACTTAGATGAGTTTACGGCCAAGGATAGTGCTTGGGCCGTAAACTCCCCAAAACTTGGCATAAATCCAATTCTAAGGTGTTAGAAAGCCATCCAACACCACCAAAAGCCTTGGAATAAATCAAAGGACCAACCAAAAATACTTTAAGGGCCTAAAACACATCTTTTATGGGATTTCTAAGAGTTTACGGCCAAGACCTATTCTTGGGCCGTAAACTCCAAAATTCTTGGTGTTAGAATGCAAACTAAACACCCCTAAGGCCCTTAGATGAATTTTAGAAGCCATTCTATGCAAGTTTTAGACCTTGAAACACATTGTAGCTTGACATATTAGAGTTTACGGCCATGAAGGGGGTTTCATGGGCCGTAAACTCCATAAATCCCTCATATGTCCCATATAAACTCATTTCTAGGCTTGTGGGAATTTTTAGAATCACATGTGATTGGTTTTAACAACATTTAACACCATTTTCATGAGGTTTAAGGAGTTTACGGCCAGGAGCCTATACTAGGCCGTAAACTCCCATAAATTAATCATTTTGGTGATTTTAATCCATTCTGTGCATTTAGAACAAAACCTAGAAACATTTCCCATGTCCATGTAAGCCATTTAGGCCATTTAAACACCCAAAACCACACCCACATGAGTTTACGGCCGTAAACTCATGTATGTGTGTGTGTTGTGGTTGTAAACTCATTTAAAAGTTTACTCATGGGGAGTAAACTCAAGTCCCAAGTCCCTAGTGTCATTTCACATCCTTAAACGCCACCCGGGTCCCTCCAAACACTCGTATCGGAGTGTTTTCGCGACTAGAAGCAATGGTCCCTATCCAACAATCAATCTAAGTCCTAATTAGATACAAATGTGTATCTTTACATTATAATTAGGAACCTCGTGTATTTACAAGCCCCGGATCAACTCTTAGCATCCAAACCGTCTCATATCTCGTCCGGTGAGTTCATACCCCTACGCCTTTTTCACTGTTTTTAACTGTTTTCAGGGGGGGAATACAAGCAAACCAAAACTGTTTTCAAATCATAACATTTATGTGTTTCAAATAATATCTTGCAAACTTATAAACTCTTATACTCCTTATGTATTATGTTGAGCATAAGGAATGATTTATCAATTACAACTAAATGGATTTTAGTTAAGAAAATAATCAAACTAATCAAATTATTATGGGAATAATTTGGGGTTCTATGTTTCTCATTATATCACTTACTGATATCTGTATTAAGTTATTAGATAAACTATGTCTGATTCAGTTTATCTTCGTATAATTCAAATGTTTTACCAGATAGTTTCGTTGTATGTATCTATTTTCATTGTATCATGTCTTAAAATCTTTGTATGTTTGTTATCATATGAGAATCCTGTGAATAGTTTAATACTAGCTTGTGAGATAGTCACTACCCTTTATGGATGATCAAGTAAATCCTCTCCGGAAGTGTAACCAGAGTCTCCTGGAGGGAGAGCGAGGAATTTGTGAATAGATCTATTCGGGACTGACAATCCCACACCTTAACTGCTAGCTACAGTTAGGCGGGCACGCCTGGGGTGACAAATTCTGTATATCGTTCGACGTCTGACTAACGTCAAGGAGGTCTCGTTGTCATATCAGTATGGTTACCCGACTCACAATACGTATTAATATAAACTTATTCACAGCTATGATTTCGTTTAGAATCTATATCTTGTTCGGGATGGTAATCCCATGGTTTTGTAATCTATATCTCGTTCGGGATGGTAATCCCATGGTTTTATGTCTATATCTCGTTTGGGATGATAATCCCATGATCTTGTGTCCATATTTCGTTCGGGATGGCAATCCCACGGTATTGAAACTAAATCTTATACGGGATGATAATCCCATGATTTTATCAATCTATCATATATCTAGTTTCGGGATAGTGATCCCATGGTTTATCGAGCTATCTTATATCTACTTTCGGGATAGTGATCCCATGGTTTTTATCGAATTACCTTATAACTGGTTCGGGATGTAGTCCCAAGGTTTTCAAAATACTTTCTATTTACAGTTCGTCTAAATTATAGTTTTGTGTATTAAACTATACTATGTGTTATTCAATCAATCTTGAAATTAGGAAAATATGGGATTTTCCTGGGGTTAACTTATAACTAGTAACAGAACTGTAACAAAAGATAACTTAACTACTTTACATAAGAAAATATGGGATATTCTTGGATATCAAATCTTTTCAGAAAACTAAAGGAAACCGATACATTTTCACAAAACAAAACCGCTTATGAACTCACCAGCTTTATGCTGATTTTCAAACTGCTTGTATTCTCAGGTCCAAGTTAGACAGGTACCCACCGATATCTTTTGATGAAGATGGAGTGCTCCGAAGACTCGTCTCTTTTGTTCATATGATATATGTATAACTTTGTACAATTTACTTTTGAACCAAATGTAAACTTTCACATTTATGTAATGTAATGGTTGTTTACTGTGATTACTATGTACATTGGAATTGATACACAACATGGAGTCAACCCCGGGAACGTTTCCGCCTTTGGTTTTCGGGGTGTGACACTATGTTTACGTATGTGGTAGTTTGGGGAGACTCATTAAGCTTCGTGCTTACAATTTTCAGTTTTGGTATCAGTTACTTCCACTAGCAAGGGGAAGGCCTCGGGATGATCACATGGCACACACCACAGTTTCAGCCTAAAACTGGGATGTTTAGACTCTGATATTTTCTCATATTATTTTGATATAGTATTTGACAGAATGTTCTGAGATACATTATTTATGGTTTTCTTTTTGAGGATGGATGACTTATGGTTTTATTATGAATGATTTAAAAACGAAAGTTTTGGACCGTATTTTTGGGATGTTTCAGCTATTTTGTAGTGTTAATATATTTCTTACATTGAACTTTTTTGTACATATTCATGATGTAACGTTATAAAATAAATGGTAGATCATAAAGGAAATCTTTTAAAAATGTTTTTTGAGGGGTAATATAGTAAATTTTCATAGTCAGTCAGATCTAAAATCAAATAAGTTTTACTCAAAAGTTAACTCAGTGGGTCTCTACCCCAGTCAGCCACTATCAAACGATCTCTCATAGATTATAATTGTTACTTACCAAACATATATGTAATAAAATAATTCAAAATATATTTATGATGCTATATTGATGCATTAACCTGTCATTGAAATCAATAATCAAAAATAGTTTTGAAATTTGCCTATATGTGGTAATTTTATATACGTTATTTTATCAAATAATTTTAAAATCATCAAAATGCAAGAAACATAAGGTTGCTCTCATAGTCATGTTGTAGGAATCATAGTCACAAAAACATGGAACATGCTGAAACCTGGAACAAAACTGCAACAGGGATCTATAATCTTTTGTTTTATGTATGAAGGGGGCAGCTTCATTTGGAACGTCAATCTCATACCCAGAACATTGTAGAACATTGTACCGGTTACTCCGATACGAAGTATTGTATATAAATTGAAAAATATACATTTTTATTTAGTAATGTATAAAAGTAAAAATCATATTAAGTAAAACATAATTATTTCAAATTTCATAACGTCAAGAAAACATGGTTCTTTAATAGAATAGTAAAAAACACGAACATAACATGAAATTATCAACAATTTGCCTTCCCATTCCCACCCACACTAGCATCATCTTCGTCTAAATTCTACCATTACATGATCTCGAATCTTGCACTTGGCCCTTCCAAATATGCATTTTTCAGATACGTGTCCCAGTTTTTGTGTGGGCCCGTTTTGTAACTTTTAGAAAAAGGTGATTCTAGGTGAATATTAGAATGGATAAACACAAGTTTGTTAGCCCTTTTACTATTTAAGCGGTTTCCCTTAACATTCTGTATGTGTAATTTCCTAATTTTCACAATAATTTTTTAGATAAAAGATATTTTCAATGTTCAACCATCCACAAAACTATTATTTCAAAATGTAAACCCAAAAAGAAAATCAGAGTATCATAACATTGCGGAATGTTAAACATAAAAATTATTGATTGATATGTACAATCAGGTGTTCGCCTTCGCGCGATCCTCAAAGGTACCTGAAGCATTTAACCCACAAATGTAACCCAAAGCTTAGTGACACATATATCACAAATAACTATATATAACTACAACATGTCCGCAACAATCTCGTGTCCAGATCAACCCACAACAACGGGTATGCATCAACCCCGAGTCCGTATCAACCCACAACAAAGCATGCAATATATAATCCTCAAGCAAGACCCTACTAGTCTAGAGAACAACCATGACATAACAATTATGCGATAAGTAATACAATAAGAAAACTCACCTCGTAGATAGACCGGATAACCAACACCACATGTAAACACCAGTAGATCGGTTTCACACACCACCTAGAAATTAAACCAAAGGTCAACCACAACTATGACCTAAACCCTAAAGTTTGACACAAGGTCAAAGTTATTAAAAAAGTCAACAGGCACGCCATGCTTTTTGTGGGTGCCTTCCGCCCAGAAAAGGACAAAATGGTCGGGATCTTATGCTGAAACAAGAACATTCAAGAAAACCTAAAAGCGCGTTGCACCATGGTAGTCGTGTCCAGGTCTTTCCCACAAAGTGAAAAGACTTCATTCATTAAATGTGAACCCCAAACTTCTATATCTAATCCTTGAAAATTTCTTAGTTAATAAAGTTTGAAACATTACTCATTAAGTCACTCTACTAAACTAGGATCGAAACATTTTTACTCTAAATGACCTAAATATCCCACATAACTTGCATAGCTTAGAGGACATGCACAAAACACTAACTATATAAGTACAAGAGGTCCATAAGACAATTCTATGTGCTCAAAGGGAGTTGTAGCCATCACAACTCCAAGCTCAACACCAAAAACGTACCATAAGTGCATTTAATGACAATAAGCAAGATCTAGAAAACTAAAAGGCACGATTGAAGCAATCCCAAAGAAGGATGCAAACAAATAAGAAATGAATAAAGTTCCATATGTCACAAGAATTGGTTGTTTGATGTATGTTATGGAATATACTATGCCATATGTGGCTCTTGGAGTGAGATTTATTAGTTGATTCATGTCAAATCAAGGAAATAAACATCGAGTAAGAGTCAAGTGGTTTCTATGCTAGTTGAAAGGCACTCTTTTGGTTGCTTTATATTTCAATAAAAAGAACACATATGTAGATTTTGGGAGATTGGATAGATTCAAAGAAAATAATGCAATTTATGTGTTCACTATTGTGAGTACATCCATCAGCCAGATGTCCAAATTAAAAAAGATTGTTGCTCTATCAATCATAAAAGTATAATATATGGCAATTAAAAAAGTTGCCACATAGCTTATATGATAGCTTATATGGTTGAAGAACTCCGAATCAGAGTTGGGCAACAAACAATATAACTATGTCCTACATTGTGATAACCAAAATGCAGTTAACATGGAGAGGAATATAGAGTGTCATAGCATTGTGATAACCAAAGAGCAGTTTACCGGTTCAGGGTTAGTCAGTTTTCTAGAAATGCCAAGGCCAATGAATGATTTTATAAAAAATGACTAAATGGTAAAACTCAACATTTCATTTTTTTTAAGTGTGAAAAAATGAAATAAATCTAATTGTAGATATTAATAATCGTCTGATTAATAAAAAAACATCAAATGGTGTCGTTCCATTAGAAATTTTAAATATCACTTTGGTTGCTATGGTTACCAAAATATGGTAACATTTATGTAATTTGTCCACTATTTTATTATTCAATCTCAAAATACATGCACCCATTATTTGTTTGAGTTTCTTACCGTTAAGCAACAGTCACTCTTGTACTTAATTCAAACTTAAATAAGACTATGAAGAATATGACCGTTTTGTAACGGTCTAAAAACTACATATTTATAGTAACAAATTCTTCGTCAATCTACATACTTTTGCCATTACACTCCTCCCCTCCCCTCTTGAATTCCTTATCTTCAAAGTATACTCTTTCACTTTCTAATTTGTTCTCTATATCATCATTTTCGTAATTCGTTCAAGTAGTCTCTCTTTGCTTAGATGTAGCTTTGTTGATGATTACTTTATTCAAGACAACTTGTTGACAACCATATGATTGTTTCATATACCCTCCGGACCTATAAATCCTGTTAACCTCTTCTTAGCTTATTTGATTTCCTTTCTCAGAAAGAAAAAAAATGTATTTGGCTACCTTATGTATAAGTCTTCCTAAATTTATTGCAACTGACATATCTTGGATCGACAAATCATGCATGGAGGAAGGGAATTGAATTTGCCAGGGCTCAGAAAGTCTCTAAAGAAATTGGTGAGTATAGTTATCTTGTATAGTGATCCCCATGATAACCTCAAGCTGCTCGAAACTTTTTGGTATTGTGTTAGATTGAAATGCCAAACCCGACCATAATCTGATTCTAGACATGGATTCCCATTACATGGCTCCTGATTCCTATTCTTTCTGTACAAAGTTAGGGACCTTGTTGCTGTAAATAACAATTTCATAAAAAGCAAGCTTACTTGAAATGTCTAAGCTTAAAATAGCAATCTTTCTTGCTCCTGATTCCGGACCCATACAAAAACTACCCCCTGAGTAGAAAGTTTCACATATGGGTCCTCCAAGAACACCAACAGCTTCACCCATGGACACCCCATGCATGTACAAATTGAATAATTTTTTTGAGTACTGATCGTTATACATATATTTTCTGTTTCAGGTAAAGTCATAACCATCAGAATTTGCTAACGCAACAGTAAATTGAAGTTTCTCAGTGATTTCTGTATGTTTTCCTAAACAAGAGAACACCTTACAGAAGTGAGGCTTTTCCATCAACCTTCTAAAGATAGAAGCAACTGCAGGTTCTAGATGAGTACTCTTCAAGTCTTTTTCAAAAATCTTGAAGTGAAGTATGAAGTACTCAATACTTCCCTTATAATATTTTATAATCTTCTAAAATACTCAACAAGTAATATGCTTTCTTCTGTTCCACTTTCAATGTACAATAAAAGGAGAACATTATATGAGTTTGAGATGGATGCTTTCCGATACATTGTCAATGTTTCATTGTCCTGTTCTATTCTTGCATGTGCTTTGATTTATATAATTTCATAGCACATTTTAAAGCTCCAAAACTTCCATATTTAGAATAGTTAAAAAGCCAACTAAATACTTCCCTTATAATATTTTATAATCTTCTAAAATACTCAGACATAAAAGATAAATGTAGTTTCCCATTAATTTTGAATCTCGAAAGATACGAAACCTAAATAAAAGCAGTCGAGAAATTGATACCGTAGAACCGCCGGATTTGAGGTTAATGTTCAGAATTCACCGAGACAGATGGAAGAGGAAGGATGCACAAATGACGATGTAATGATGTTTGATAATATGTTTTACAAGTGTAGAAATTATTTGGCTCTGACGATGGTTATTTGCTAATTAAATCTTCATTTAATAAATGCTCTTTTTTTATCGGTTTTTTATGACTTTTATTGGTAAGGCGATCATTAGAGATATTTGAAGAAAAAGAGGAAGCACACCAGGTATTTGACAAAATGCCTATTTGTAATTTGGGTATTTGTAACTAGAACTTTCCCCACCAACGGATACCTGGACAATTTAATTGAGATCATCGTCTCTCTGAAGCACCTCAAGAGCCATAGTCATGATGCTAATTAAATCTAAATCGAATGATTCTAGAGCCTGAACAACCAATAAACTTAGCATACCAAAAAAAAAACAAAATACCCTCTAAAACAAGTACTACTGCCGGTGCCCAACTTAGTCCCACTCACATCGCGTATCTATGTAAAGATAGCTTTGATACTTTTTTTTTGCAAATAGAGAAAAACGATGTAACTTAGGGCAATGTTTGCGAAAACTTTTTATGACTTTGAGATTATGAAGAATATCAATTATTGGAAGATGATACATTTTTTTAAAGCATCAAGATGAAATCAACCATCAAAGACGAAGTTAAAACTAAAAAAAAGTTACTTAAAGAACATATATATAATAAAATAATTTAAATTATATTTATGAGACAATACTAGACTTTGTATGGTTTTCTTTTAGTATATTAGGGAGTGTTTGATGTGGTTTCTAATTGGTTCCAAATGGGGAACGGGTAAAAAAACCAATTATACATGTTTAATATTGGTTTTTAACTATTGGTGTCGGTCCAAAGGGTTGAATCGGTCCATGATTCGGTTTTCTCTTCAAAACTGAAGGACCTACTCTTTCTTCCTTCTTCACTTGCCATCACCCCAGATAACAATTATGGATCAAACAAGCCCTTGAAGGTTTTTTCTTCTTATTGTTGGTCGAATGATTATTGTTACTTCTATGTTTATGTTTGGTTAAGTTATATAATTTTGATTATGTGCAAAGGGGAAACCAATTCTTATTGAGCTTAGAAACGAGGATGTTACTCCTGGCTTGAAGATGAATGAACTGTAGATATGTTTTCTAACCTTCAAAATCAATATGATTTATGCATATTTCTAACCTTCAAAATCGACATGATACGCTTCCATAGAATATGACTATTGCGTCCAACAGTCCATCGCCGACTCGACATCCTTCAATTTCATTCGGATTTACTCCAATTGTTCTCAATTTTGTAGTCACACAAACGGTGTCACCTTCTTGTTTTTCTTTTAAACCAGCTCACCGGATACAAAAACTACAAACTCGTCCGATTTGTTGGTCATTTGATTTTAAAAACACAAATCATTTGATTTTAAAAATATGGTATTTCACTTGTTCATCCGGTGTTCTTGCTCTTGTCGTTTTCTTTATAGATGTGACTTATTATTGTTTGGTTTCCATCGGTAAGTTAATACTTTTTATTTGGTGTTAGGTGTTTAGTAAAATGCCACAATAAGTTTTTTTAAGCCGAGTAATGATGTAAGTTTTGGATTGATTAATGCATACAATTTGCTATTTGTTAGGATAATGGAAGTTGCTTAGTTATATGATACATTGGTTAAGTGTGATGTTGAGAACCTTGACAATTTTATCCTTACATTGAAGTGATTCTTGTTGGTATTGTAACGCCTGTTTCTGGTATGTACTTAATTCATTGTGGAAGGGCTACTCGACGAGTTGATGGCCTAACTCGCTGAGTAGATGGAAGTATATTCGCGAGTTTTAAGTGAGTTACTCGACGAGTCACAGCACTGACTCGACGAGTAGGACAGGCCGGATAAAACCCTAATCTTTGAGTTTTCACCCTATTTAAGCATCATATTTGGCCTCCATCCGAACCTCCATTACTTCCAAACCCTAATCTGTGACAACCTGAAACTTTTTCCGTTAAAATTAGCCCGATTCCGTCAAATAAATTTTGAATTTTATTTTCTTCTGTCAAATTCTTATAGCTTGAAAAATCATTAATTTATATAACTAAATTCTATATAAGAGTCGAAACCAAAAATCATGCAAAAACCCGAGTTTTTCTTCAAAAATCAGTAAAATAAATTCGGTCTGAGTGGTGTTCACGGCTGCGAACCCAATCACAGCCATAAAATGATCATGGGTGGTTGACCCCCACCACCGACCATAATCCCAACCTATATATACGAGTTCCCACCCTCATTTACACTTTTCTGGCTGAAAACACACTCTATCTCTAAAAAATCATCACCCAAAAAACTAAAGTTTTCTCTTCATCTATCACTCCATCCACCTTAGAACTCATAAAACATTCGACTTTTCATCAAATCAAGTGTTGTTTTTCTTGAGTTCACGGCCGAAAACCCTTCAAATCTACAAATCTTCAAGCACTGAAATCAGTTCACGACCGTAAACCCTTCAAACTTTAAAAAACCGTAAACCCTTCAAAGGCAGTAAACCGTTCACGGTCGTAATCCCTTTCACGTCAGCAATCTGCCCTACATCGTAAATCTTGGCTGCAAACCCACTTTTCCACTTCGATCGACTCTCGGTAACATTCCTTAACCCAAAACAAGTCTTTTTCTAACACTTTAATTAATGAATTCGCTAATTTAAATACAAATATGTGTTTAATTATTGTTAGGATTCCGTTAACTTCGCGTACAACAACTCAAGGGTCCTCGTTCCACTCTCGTTGTCCGACATTCACGTAATCAACAGTGAGTTCATACCCTACGCCTTTATTATTCTAACGTTTTTAGGTGTGAATACAAGCCAATCACAAATAGTTTTTGTGAACTTTATATTCATAATTTAAAACAGGATTAAAACTTATGTAATTGACACAACCAAAAGATCACCACATTTTATGAAATGTTTAAATATCTTATCGCTTTTTGTAATATGCTAAGCATAAGGGAAGTTTTCAACTCACAACTATAATTGCATAGTTTTGAGAATAATACACGAACCGAGTACTTAACATACATGCAAACTACAATAGGTATAGTTTGATGTGGTCTAAAGTCGAAACTACAAAAACTACAAACTCATCTGATTTGTTGGTCATTTGATTTTATAAATACAAATCATTTGATTTTAAAGATCTGGTATTTCACTTTTTCATACAATGTTGTTGTTCTTGTTGTCTTCTTTACTCATCTGACTTATAATTTTTTGATTTCAATAGGTAAGTTCATACTTTTTATTTGATGTTAGCTCTTTAATAAAATGCTACAATAAGTTTTTTTTTCAGTCAAATAATGATTTAAATTTTAGGTTGATTAGTCCACACAATTTGCTATTTGTTAGGATAATCGAGCTTGATTAGTTACATAATAGATTGGTTAAGTGTGATGTTGAGAACCTTGACAATTTAGCTCTCACATTGAATTGATTCGTGTTGTTATTTTGAAGTGATAATATATGTCTTACATTGAAATTTATTATACATATTCGTGATGTAATGTTATAAAATAAATGGTATCATAAAAGAATTATTTTAAAAATGTTTTTTGAGGGGTAATATATTAAATTTTCATAGTCAGTCAGATATCAAATCAAAGAACAAGTTTCAGTCAACAGTTAACTCGATCAGAACTTATAACCCAGTCGGCTCTACCCAGTCAGCAACTATCAAAAAACCTCTAAGACATTATAATTGTCACTTACAGAACATATATGTAATAAAATAATTAAAAATATATTTATGATTCAATATTGATGCATTAACTTGTCAATGAAATCAGTAATCAAAAACACTTTTGAAATTTGCCTACATTGAGTAGCTTTATATATGTTCAGTTATCAATTAAGTTGAAAATCATCAAAAATGCAAGAAACATAAGGATGGTCTCGCAGTCATGTTGTATGAATCATGGTCACAAGGAACATGGAACATGTTGAAACGTGGAAAAAAACGGGAACGAGGATTTGTAATTTTTTGTTTTCAGTACGAAGGGGGTAGCTTCATTCGGAACGTGAATCTCATACACAGAACATTGTAGCAAGTTACTATGGTACAAAGTACCATATATAAATGGAAAAATATACTTTGTGACTTAGTAATGCATAAAACTAAAAATCATATTAAGTAAAACATAATTATTTCAAATTTCATAACTTCAAAAAAAAAAAAATAGGGTTTGTTAATAGAAAACTAAAAAACATGAACATAACATGATATTCATCAACCCTTTGCCTTCCCATTCCCACCCACACTAGCAACATCTTCGTCTAAATTCCACCATTGCATGTCCTCGAATCGTGCACTTGGCCTTTCCAAATATGCATTTTTCATATTCATATCCCATTTTTTGTGTGGGCCGATTTTATAACTTGTAGAAAAATGTGATTGTAGGTGAATATTAGAATGGATAAACACAAGTTTGTCAGCCCTTTTACTATTTTAGTGGTTTCCCTTAACATTGTGTATCCGTAGTGTCCTAATTTTTACAATAAAGTTTTAGATAAAAGCCATTTTCATAGTTCAACCATCCACAAAACTGTTCTTTCAAAACATAAACCCAAAAAGAAAATCAGATTATCATAACATTGCGGAATCTTAAGCATAAAAATTATTGATTGATGTGTAAAATCATGTGTTCGCCTTCCCATGATCCTCAGAATTACGTGAAACATTTAGTCAACAACTTTAAGCCAAAGCTTAGTGAGTTCCCCAAAATATCACATATATCACAGATAAGTATACATAACAACATGTCCACAACAATCTCGTGTCCAAATCAACCCACAACAATAGGTCTGTATCAACCTTGGGTCTGTATCAACCCACAACAAAGTATGCAATATATAATCAACGAGCAAGACCCTACTAGTCTAGCAAAAAACCATGAAATAATAATTATGCGATAAGTAATATAGTAAGTAAGCTCACCTTGTAGAAAAAACCGGATAACCAACACCATATGTAAATACTAGTGGATTGGTTTTACACACCACCCATAAATCAAACCAAAGTTCAACCTTAACTATGACCTAAAACCCTAAAGCTTGACACAAGGTCAATTGTAGTCAAAAAGTCAATAGGTCAACAAGCACGCCATGAAAATACATCGCTCACTTCAAGGTTCTGGTCAACAGGTCAACCTCAACGATGAACTAAAACCCTAAAGCTTCATTGGGTCCTTAGAAGAGGTAACCAATGGATTTATGTGGGTAGCTGATGAAAATACATCGCTTACTTCGATGTTCAAGGTTGTCGTGAGTCCCGCGCCTCACGAAAGCCTTGCAACCCCAAACCTTGATGTGGTCTAAAGTCGAAACATTCCCAGTCAACATCTCGTGAGGTGTTTTGGCAACCATTTTTGGTAGCGACTAGATTAAGGATCGGGTAGATTCCCACTGAGCTCCAACTCCCACCCATATATAAAGGGGAGTAAACCCCATTTGAGCCTTTTCCACCCTCTTTCTCTAGACTCGTTTTCGACTCAAATCCGCAACCAAACACTTCTAAATCGTAAGTCCACTTACCCTAGCTTGTTCTAAACATTATGACTCATGATTATAGCTTAAAATTCGACCATTTAAGCTGTTGAAAAGGAGTTCACGGCCTAAGATCCTCCTTAGGCCGTAAACACCTTATTTGAGACGAAAAGTAACCAAATTTGTCCCTAAAAGCTTGGAAATAAATTGAGGAATTAGCCTAGGAGTGTTTGGTCATTTAAAACAATCAATTTAGGGCGTAAAAGAGAGTTTACGGCACAAGAACATGCTTAGGCCGTAAACACCTCTAAACCTTGTCAAAATGCCCCAAAAACACTCCCAAACCACCCTTAGGCTTAATACATAAATTAGGGGCTTGCTAATTCAGGTTTGGTACATTTAAGCACAAAGAATTGAGGGATTAAAAGGAGTTTACGGACCATGCATTTACCAAGGCCATAAACACCCCCCAAACATGCCCAAATGATAGTTTTAATTCCCCTAAATGGCCTCACACTTCATTATAAATTACTAGGAGGGTAATAAGGGCTTGAAACTTCAATAAACCCATGATATAGGAGTTCATGGCCGTGAACTCCCTTAGGGATGGTTCATGGGCCGTAAACTCCATAATGGAGCCCTTAAAGATCTTAAACTCATTCATACCTTTTAGATTTGGAGCTAGAAAAATCCCACTAACAAGATAGAGCCTTAAAACACAATAGAACCCCTCACCATGAGTTTACGGCCGTAAAATTATGAGGAGTTGTCCTTGGGCCGTAAACTAAGTATTGAGAGTTTACTCTCGGAGAGTAAACTCCATTCCTAAGCCATACACACCTTTAGATGCTACCCGGGACACCCCAAACACTTAACCAAAGTGTTTTCCGCTCCTTAGAGTGCGTATACTTGTTTAATTAGTATTTAATATACTCATTGTATGTGAACATATGTTATCATATGTTAAATAGGTCTCTAAGTGTGTCCAAGTCCTTACTTGACACCGAGCACCCAACCAGCGCCTTCGTCGGATCCACTTACACCAGGTGAGTTCATACCCCTGAATGAACCTTTTAATGTTTTTACATGTTTTATAGCGGGGAATACAAGTTAAACATGCCAGTTATCATATCAATCACATGTAATTGATAACCCGCATGCACAAGATTTTACCACACTGTAGACTGTTTTACCGTGTTAGATACTATGATGGTTTCAAAAAGGATTGCATTTGTTTCAAAACTCTTACTTATACTGTTTTATCTAAATTCATTTTAAACTGGTTTATAAAGGTTCCAAGGATTTATAAAGTTTTTCAAACTTATTTTACCAAAGAATACCAAATGTGATTTTCCCTGAGTATAAAGGTTTTTCCGAGGTTTTCATCGAAGTTCCCTTTCACGACGTATACTTTTACTTGTTAGTTACTGCTGCTCCGGTTTTACTTACTTAAAACTCCTACTTGATAACGCATTTCCTTCGTGATACGCTTATTCTGTTTATTTTCTCTATATCGCTTATACTTGTTGCCACTTATACTTGATAGACGCTTTGACTTCACCAATTGTTGTTTCCACTTCGTGATACACTTATACTTGGTACACTTATACTTCACGATTCGGTTATGCCACACTTTATGATTTCACACCACGATGATACGTTTCCACTTGATACAACTCAGTCGTAGTTAGATGTATGTTTGTGCTTGTATAGGTACGTATAAATAATGATTGAAAGACTTACGAAGGCTCGTCCGCCCTATTTCCTTTTCTTCGTTGAGATGTGGTCTGGTGGGATCGGATTCCCGTCCGAAGGTCGTTTGATTGATTAGTTATATATTATGTATATGTGTATGGACGTAGGGGAATGCTCTAGTCAGTTCAGTTAAGAGTCTCTACCTCTAGTTCAACACTTACATTAGAAACACACTACCCACTATTTGGAAGTCTCTACCCACTATTTGGGATGCATCTTCAGGACACGGCCTTCTCCGTCGCCTAGTTGCTAACCAGGGTCTCCTGTAGGGAGAGCGGACATTGTGTGTATAGATCTCTACGGGATTGACACCCCCGCACCCTGACTGCTAGCTACAGTCCACGACCTACCATGCCAAGGGGTGACAAATGTCATATTTTATAGACGCTTTTAGGGAGTCTGGAACTCTAGTCAGTATGGTTACGAGTATCCCAGGATACCTTATAATTCATGGCCTTAAGGTAACGGTATTTCACCGGCAATTTACACTGTATGCTGGTAACTCATTTTTAGAGTCACACTGTTTTGACCTTGCAAGATGTACCTATCATTTGATATTGTCTGCGGTCTGTATTCACTGTTTTAGACCTTACCAACTGTACCTTTCATTTGGTACCTTCTGGGGTCTGTGTCTCCTTTTGTTAGACTGAACCAGGCGCATCGTTCGATCGATACTCTCCTGGAGTCTATGATTCCTTTGGCTTAGTCAGCAGTCCTCACTGTTGAGGCATATGTATTTCCCTGACTTCTCTTGCTTCCTTAAATAATCAAATTCAGTATTTTGATAATGATAGCGATTAATGGAAAACTACTTTTTACCACATAACTCTGTCCAGCATTGGTAGAAGGATGCTTTTATTAAAGAAAATATAGGATTTTCTGGAAAGAACTCTAATACATTGTAATCTCTTAAACTTCTACATTATAAAGTTATTTGAATAAAATGTCACTAAATGCTTATGAACTCACCAGCATTTGTAAAAATGTTGATACTCGCTTTTCAAATAACTTGTATTCTCTGGTCAGAATTAGACAGGTACATCCCAGGAGCTGTTGATGAAGATGGCTTAGTACCTTGCTGTACTTATTATATTTGCTTGTATACTTTAATACGTTGTAATGTAAACCATGTAAAACTATTACTAGTAATGCAATGTTTTGTTGTACTTTGATTACTATAATGCATGTGTTGTGATACTTGACATGACGTCATCCACCCCAGAACGTTTCCGCCGTTCCGGTTTTGGGGTGTGACAGATTGGTATCAGAGCATTGTTTATAGTGAGCTAAGTATATCAATTCATAAAAGATATACAGCCTATAAATACAAGGGGATAAAACACTCTGACCAAGAATTATACTTTAAAATATAACCATATTTTACCAAAGTATAAGAACATCCATAATCTAAACGCCTGAACACAAGTATCATAAGAAGAACAATAATAAAAGTCTTCGGATGTTGAGCATTACCGTCAAACCTGGGCAGTTATGTAATCGTAAGCTGAAATAAATGTAACCTGATCAACTACATTTATTCGAGATGCGATGAACGTGTGCTTGGGAGTGATAGTGGTGTTGCAACAGGTCTAAAACTTAACTACTAGGAGTGCTAGAGCCAAACATAAAGTTAAAGTACTATAGGAGTATTTTAGAACACTAAAAGACTTAAACTAATCCCAGAATCATATTCAGAAGATAAGAAACAAACAAGAATTAAAATACCATAGGGGTATTTTAGGAACCATAAACAACCTTGTGTGAAGAACTAAAAAGATCCTTATTGATATACCTACAACTACAGAGGGTATACTCACAAGGTTATATGTAATAAGGATCCCATAGGCTAAGAATGTGTGGTTTTGCTCTACTTCCTTTTCCTCGTTGGGATGTGGATATAGAGTAGTCTCATATATTCGAAGGCCTATCGGATCTCAGCTATATATGATTTGTATACCCTGTGTAATCGTAGCAGGACTCGATATGGATCATCCAGTGAAATGTTAATAATCTCTTAAGATTCTTTAGACATTTCCAATTCTCGCACGAACCCTGTAGAAAACCCTATCCACTTCAGCGCTTGACAGCAGAGTTGACTCAGATCCAGACGAGATTCATTGAGAAGATTTCCTGTTCGGAAATAAATGAACTAGGTTGAGACTATTGACTTCACCAAGTGCATATATCTTTTAGGGACATCGGTGAGGAATTCGCCTAAACTTCCGAGATTTCCAGTCATCCATCATGAAGTGATGACACTCAGAGTCGGATTCGGAAGCAAGGCGGAGTAGAGATTCAATATGTCCATACGAGAAGAGAACCCTAGGTAACTATCCGAAGAAAACCAACGTCGATACCAGACAAAGATACGAGGCAGACAGAGGGAGCCAATACATGGAACCCGAGAATTGTCTTTTCCTCATGTTCGTCACGCTAATACACCCTTAAAATAATACAATTTAGTGAGTTAGTCGTTACACTACTCATGCTATGTGTTAGGTAAAATCGTCATTTCCCGTTGCCAGTTACACGATTAGAGCGGATCCCCGCATCTCTGTTGAGAATATTTAGCCATAAGCCTTCATAAGCCTCTCTTTCCGCGGTGTTCGTTTCGAACTGTTCTCAAATCTTTCCAGACCGGAGAGTGAAACCTTCCCAGTATAAAGGTAACATAGTAGGAATGACTCGCATCTTATGGCCTTTCTCCGATACTCACACTCCTACCTTGATTTCCAAGACTACATCATAGGGATGTAGGTCGACACTCAGACAGCCAATGTCCGAGGCACGGGAAAGTTTATGCCTAATATAGTCAGGACAGATATGTCCAGGGCTAGCCATCATCTCTCATCATCTTGTATTCCTTTCCGTGTAGGAAAAACCATGCCACTGAAGAAGTGCAACTAGTCCACAAGCAAGAAACCTACTCTCTTATTCGATGAAGCTACGTTCCAAGTTGCAGTCTCGACAGCCGTAGCAGCTGTCATGGCTCACCTGAATGCTAACAACGCTAATGTTAGCAAGAGCCTTATCGGGAGCTCCAATCCTAGCAATGGACAGCAACAACCAACCCCTGCATACCCAACCACCCAAGAACCTCACTCAAATCCACTGAAGAGAATGATCAAGATCGAGGAGGGAAGCACCTCGGCTCAAGGACCTTCCGAATGGCAACGAGCTGAGATGGTCAAATTCCCTACCAACCCTTCCATCCCTACACCTAGGAGACCATACATAGGAAACCTTCCCCATTGCAGCAAGTGTAGCTACCATCATCATGGTGTCTGCCGGGAGCTCTATTGTGCTAGGTGCCACATATTGGGGCATATTGCTCGCGTCTGCAGAACCCCGGTTGAGTTCATTACATCAACCACCAATGTGGCGACCCGTACAGTTTGCCACCTATGTGGTGAAATGGGACACTTCAAGAACGACTGCCTAACCGAAAGGAAAGACAAAGACACAAGAGGAGTCTAACTCTAATGCTTAGGGAGAAGCATCAAGAAACCTGGTAGATTTTTGGTACGTCTCTTGATCCCAGATAACTAACCGAGAACATTAAAAGACTAATTCAAAATGTAAATACTTCCCCATTAAAGTGAAAGTCGCAGCGGTCACACCCCGAAAACCAAAGGCGGAAACATTTCCGGGGTTGACTCCACGTTGAGTATCAAATCCAATGTACATAGTAATCACAGTAAACAACCATTACATTACATATATTTGAAAGTTTACATTTGTTTCAAAAGCAAATTGTACAAATGATATCGCCGTGTACCTGTCTAACGTGGACCTGAGAATACAAGCGGTTTGAAAATCAGCATAAAGCTGGTAAGTTCATAAGATTTTTGTTTGCTGAAAAATGTACCAGTTTCCTTTAGTTTTCAGAAAAGGTTTGTTATCCAAGAAAATCCCATATTTTCTTATGTAAAACAGTTTAGTTATCCTTCATTACAGTTCAATTACGCGTTATACGTTACCCCAGGAAAATCCCATATTTTCCTAATTACAAAACCAATTTAATATCACATAGTATAGTTTAATACACAAAACTATATATTGAAAATCTTGGGATTTCTATCCCGAATTAGATATAAAATACTTTAATATACGTGAACAATAAATGGAAAAATAGTTTGAAAGCCTTGCGATTGACATCTCGTAATACATATTGATTTAATACCATGGGACTATCATCCCAGACTAGATACAAGATAATTTAATAAAACCATAGGATTACTATCCCGAAGTAGATATAAGATGTTTTGATAAAGCCATGGGATCACTATCCCGAACTAGATATAGATTCTAACCATAGGAATAACATCCTACAATAGATATGAAACCTATAGACTAAAGACCATGGGATTACCATCCCGTACTAGATATATATCTCCAAAACCAAAGCCATGAATAAACCATGCTGATACGACAATGAGACCTCCTTGACGCTTGTCAGACGTCGGACGAAATCCAGAATTTGTCACCCCAGGCGTACCCGCCTAACTGTAGCTAGCAGTTAAGGTGTGGGATTGTCAATCCCGAATAGATCTATTCACAAATTTCTCGCTCTCCCTCCAGGAGACTCTGGTTACACTTCCGGGGAGGATTTACTGATCATCCATAAAGGGTAGTGACTAACTCACAAACTAGTACTAAACTATTCACAAGGTTCTCATATGATATCAAACATACAAAAGATTGTGAAACATGATATAGTGAATATAGATACATACAATAAAACTATCTGGCAATACATTCAAATGATACAGATATAAACTGAATCAGACATAGTTTATCTAATAACTTTATACACATATCAGTACATGATAAAATGAGAACTAAAGAACCCCCAAATTATTCTCATAATAATTTGATTAGTTTGGTTATTTTCTTAACTAAAATCCATTTAGTTGTAGTTGATAGATCATCCCTTATGCTCAGCATAATACATAAGGAGTAAAAGTGTTTATAAATTTGCCAAATATTATTTGAAACACATCAATGTTATGTTTTGAAAACAGTTATAGTTTGCTTGTATTCCCCCCCCCCCTGAAAACATTGAAAAACACGGAAAAAGCATAAGGGTATGAACTCACCGGACGAGAAACGTGACGATTTAGGATGTTAAACGTTGGTTCGGGGCTTGCAAACGCACGAGGTTCCTAAGTATAATGCAAAGATACACATTTGTATCTAATTAGGACTTAGATTATTTGATTGTTAGGTACAAACACTTTTAGTCGTGGAAACACCCCATTAAAAGTGTTTGGAGGGATCCGGGTGGCGTTTGGGGACACATATAGCTAGGATATTGAATTGGGACTTCAAGAGTAAACTCTTTAGGGAATTTATGGCCCTAATGACCCCCTCCTCATGAGTTTACGGCCGTAAACTCATGGTGGGGTGATTTATGGTGCAAATTGGCTTGAAACACTTAAGGGGAAAATTTCTAGGTTTGGTTTAAGGGCTTGGAATGAATTTTAGACACCAATGGACATACTTAAGGGAGTTTATGGCCTAGCATGGGACTCATGTCCGTAAACTCCTATATACCCATGAATAATTGTGTTATTGATTCTAACCAAATCACATGTGATTGCTAAAATTGTTCCAAGGCCTTACATGAATTTTTATGGGACTTTTGAGGTGTTTTTGGAGTTTACGGCCTATGAGACCCCCTTCATGGCCGTAAACTCTCCTAAAGTGTGATTCATTATGTTTTAAGGCCAAAAACTTGTTTGTATGCACTTCTAAAAATTATTCTAAGGCTTTAGGGGTGTTAAAGTGCCTTTCTAACACCTTTAAAGGAGTTTACACCCCAAAATGAAGGGTTTACGGCCCAAGCATAAGTCTTGGCCGTAAACTCTCTATTATCCTTCAAATAATGTGAATATGGTGTTCTAAGGCTATAACCAATATTCTAAAATTCATATCTAAGCCTTATTAGTGTTTTGGAAGGGTTTAAGGTCACAAAAACCCCATATATATGAGTTTACGGCCCAAGCATGTGCCTTGGCCGTAAACTCCTTCAAATCCATCAAAATACATGTTTAAAATGTTCTAAGTCCATTCCATGAAGTCATTAAGCCATATCCAAAGTCTAGTTGTGGTTTGGAAGGGTTTTAGGGCTTAAAAACCCCTTAACTATGTGTTTACGGCCTAAGCTTCTACCAAGGCCGTAAACTCACATTCAAGGCCTTATTTCCTGATTAAATCCTAAATTTGGAAGTCAAATATGCTATACATTAAGTTTAGGAAGGTACCTTAGGTATTTGAGGCCTTAAAATTTTGTTTTGGACCCTTAAACTTCGATTTAGGAGAGAGGTTAGAGAGAGAGTAGTGAGAGAGAGAAAAAGCTTCAAATGAAAGGTTAAACACGTTTATATAGGTCGCAAAACTTGGACACGGTGGAATTCTACCCGATACCGGCATTAAACGGGGCTTTTGGTCGCACCTAATTAAGTTACCGTAACCCGGCGATGACATTTCTAAATTTATGAATTAAACATTTTGAGCTAAATTCATGAGTTCCTAAGAGGTTTGGACACTCATTAGCATCAATTAAACATATATGTTTAATTAACTTAACCCAAAAACGATGTCGGAACGTTTCGATATACGGCGAGTTATACAGGTAGAATGGGTTTTCGGCGATGAACAACTTCAGGTTGTTACATTATCCCCCCATTAGAGGGAATTTCATCTCGAAATTCAAAGATTAAGATATAGATCATGAATTAGAATAAGACACGAATGGATTTTTTGACTCGAACGATCATGCTCTCAAGCGGGGTCGGGTTTACACTAGGCGTTCTATCGATCTCTCACTATCAGGACGTGACTTTGTTTCGCACATTGACTCTCTCTCAATCTACGATCTCAATCGGTTCTCTCATGGAAGTTTCAACCCTGGACGACTTCGGTTTCCTCAAAGGAATCACTAGGGTTTTGCTGGGTAAATACTTCTAAGGATTGGAGACGTGAAGTACCGGATGGATTTTACTAAGTTCTGAGGGTAGCCAGAGTTGGAAAGTTACGAAATCGATTCTATGAGGATCACGAAGAGTCTATTGGATCACGAGGGAAGTATTTCACACTTCTCAAAGCATATCATGATTTTCTGGGATAAAGCCATCAATAGAACATACGCTCCAACAGGAAAGTACTTCTTCAAGGAGCCGGGTAGCTAAGGGTTTGATGGCTTTAGAAGAAGTTTATGAGTAAGACCAGGATATTAGTCGATGGGACCCAAGAATCAACAGGTTTCTATGGGTATTTTTAGTGCCGACAATTTCCCTATTGCCTTACACTTTGGAGAAGTACACGCTAACGGCTACTTTGCTTGGCTACTTGATCGAAAGGATACCACTACTAATCTGAAGTGATCATATCAGTTCTTGGTCACCATTTTGAACACGTCATTCACACTGACGTTCGGTCACGAGGTAGATCCAGAAATTAAGCCGATGCGGAACCAAGCTAAAATGTTCGAAAGGAATTTTCGGGAATTCTTCGGGAAAGACATTTAGAGGAAATAGCTGCTGACTTCCCATTTCTTAATGAACACAGAAACGAGGGATGCGTGATAATTCATATCGGGAAAAACTTTTGAGCTTTAAGGCATGAAATGATACGAAGGTTTGATGTCGAAGATCACGAGAGACGGGTCGGGGAAAAGATCTAGACTAGCGACCCTTTTGAAACTAAAGGTTAACAAGATGAATGAGACTCGGTCATTACATGTCCAACATAGCATCAAAGTATTTCGTGAAAAGTTTCCCTTCTGGTACTAGAATCATAAAGAGTTGCATGTATAAGAATTATCAAAGAGAAGTATACCTGCTGCGACAGTGGGATCAGCGGTTGTAGCTGCTTTGGGGCAATTTCTTTTGAAGTGCCTTACTTCGCCACAATTGTAGCAGGCTGGACTGATTCCCGTTCCGGATGATTGGTTCATTGATTTGGCTGGTTTTCTGCAAGTTCGAGCAAGATGGCCCTTCTTGCCACAGTTGTCACAGATCCTTTCGCGACATGGACCAGGAATGCGGTGATGGTAGCTGCACTTATCACACCAAGGAAGGGTACCAGTGTATCCACTGGTAGGAGTTTGGGCCGTGGAACCGACAGCTGAAACAGCAAGAGGGGTAGTAGCAGCATCAACTGCTACTATTTGCTGTTTCTTAGAAGACCCTTGCGTACTCTGAGCCTTCCACTTATTCCAAAATTTCTTTTTACTTCCACCTCCATTTGTGACCGGTTCGGGAGTGGTAGCCTCCTCATCAGAGTTGTCTTCGTGATCGATCAGAATTTGCGCAAGACATTTAGCGCTGTCATAGGTGTCTAGCTTCACAGCCAAGACATTCCCTTTTGTTGGTTGGGTCAACCCCCAGATTAACCTCTCAATCTTTTTATTCTTCGGGGTAACCATTCCCGAACAGAGTAACGCCAGATCGTCGAATCTTGAAGTGTAAGAGGCTATGTCGGAACCCTTCAACTTTAGGTTCCAGAGTTCGTGTTCTAGCTTCTGGAGTTCGCCCCGATGGCAATTTTCTGCGAGTAGAAGCTCCTTCATAGCTTCCCAACCCATAGCATTCGCTACAGGTAGAGTTAAAGATTTGACTCGGCTGTTCCACCAAGTCAGGGCCTTATCAAGGAAGGTGTAGGCGGTGAAATTTACTTTGTCAGACTCCGCGCGGGCGCATATTTCAAAGATTGATTCGATTTTCTCGAACCATCGGGTGAGGGAAATGACACCTCTGGTGCCATCAAAGGATGTGGGTTTCGCTTTCAGGAAGTCCTTATAGGAACCCCCTTTTTGGTGTCCCTGACTGTTCTCTGGGTTTTGGGTTTGAGTACCACCGGAACCATCCGAGTTACTTTGAAACATAGCAGCTGCCACCGCGGCATTGACAGCTGCCTGGAACATCACAAGGTCAAATTCAGGAGGAGGTGGTGGCAGAGGGTTGTTGGTGTTCTTAGAGTTGGGTCTCTTTCTTGGAGGCATCGTGATCTAAAAAGATCAGGAAAGAGAGGATCATAAGTCCTCTGAATCGAATCAAGAGATATGGAACAGGGGATATCTCATCAAGACAAATATAGCATCATACTAAGCGATAAAGCAGGAAAGAGTTATCAAGATAGAATATTTTATCTCTAGAGGAATGATCAAGGAGCAACGCGTATATGAGGATTTTCTACAAAGGATTGAATCGAGAAATACTCCCATAGTATTTCATGATTCACTGCAACGACGACTCGTTGTTTGGGGTATTGGGTAAGTTTTAGGTATGCCGCATACCACAGTCACTCCCAAGCACATGTTGGCCGTGTCTTGAATGAATATAGTTGGCCAGGCTATATTGACCCTAGACACGACTACATAACTGCTCAGGTTTAACTGCAGCGTACAACACCCATTTACTTATGTTTTGTTCTACTTGTAGTTACGGATCTCGACGGCTCAGCATACTTAAATACTTTTGAAAATACTTATATTATGTAGGATACTTTTAGTTTAGAGCACTTAGGCCCCTTAATGTTTATAGTTTTATACCATGTAAGGTTTGGTATACTCTGTTCACTATAAACAAGGGCTCTGATACCAATCTGTCAAACCCCGAAAACCAAAGGCAGAAACATTTCCGGGGTTGACTCCACGTTGAGTGTCAAATCCAATGTAGATAGTAATCACAGTAAACAACCATTACATTACATATATTTGAAAGTTTACATTTGTTTCAAAAGTAAATTGTACAAATGTTATACATATATATCATATGAACAAAAGTTAGGACGAGTCTTCTGAGCACCCCGTCTTCTCCAAAAGATATCGGCGTGTACCTGTCTAACGTGGACCTGAGAATACAAGCGGTTTGAAAATCAGCATAAAGCTTGTGAGTTCATCAGATGTTTGTTTGCTGAAAAATGTACCAGTTTCCTTTAGTTTTCCGAAAAGGTTTGTTATCCAAGAAAATCCCATATTTTCTTATGTAAAACAGTTTAGTTATCCTTCATTACAGTTCAATTACGCGTTATACGTTACCCCAGGAAAATCCCATATCTTCCAAATTAGAAGACCGATTTAATATCACATAGTATAGTTTAATACACAAAACTATATATTGAAAATCTTGGGATTTCTATCCCGAATTCGATATAAAATACTTTAATATACGTGAACTGTAGATGGAAAAATAGTTTGAAAGCCTTGGGATTGACATACCGTAATACATATAGATTTAATACCATGGGACTATCATCCCGGGCTAGATACAAGATAATTTAATAAAACCATAGGATTACTATCCCGAACTAGATATAAGATGTTTTGATAAAACCATGGGATCACTATCCCGAACTAGATATAGATTCTAACCATAGGAATAACATCCAACAATAGATATGAAACTTATAGACTACAGACCATGGGATTACCATCCCGTACTAGATATATATCTCCAAAACCAAAGCCGTGAATAAACATATATTAATACATATTGTGAGTCGGGTAACCATGGTGATACGACAACGAGACCTCCTTGACGCTTGTCAGACGTCGGACGAAATTCAGAATTTGTCACTCCAGGCGTGCCCGCCTAACTGTAGCTAGCAGTTAAGGTGTGGGATTGTCAGTCCCGAATAGATCTATTCACAAATTCCTCGCTCTCCCTCCAGGAGACTCTGGTTACACTTCCGGGGAGGATTTACTGATCATCCATAAAAGGTAGTGACTAACTCACAAACTAGTACTAAACTATTCACAAGGCTCTCATACGGTATCAAACATTCAAAAGATTATGAAACATAATACAGTGAATATAGATACATACAATGAAACTATTTGGCAATACATTCAAATGATACAGAGATAAACTAAATCAGACATAGTTTATCTAATAACTTTATACACATATCAGTACATGATAAAACGAGAACTAAAGAACCCCCAAATTATTCCCATAATAATTTGATTAGTTTGGTTATTTTCTTAACTAAAATCCATTTAGTTGTAGTTGATAGATCATCCCTTATGCTCAGCATAATACATAAGGAGTAAAAGTGTTTATAAATTTGCCATATATTATTTGAAACACATCAATGTTATGTTTTGAAAACAGTTATAGTTTGCTTGTATTCCCCCCTGAAAACATTGAAAAACACGGAAAAAGCGTAAGGGTATGAACTCACCGGACGAGAAACATGACGATTTAGGATGTTAAATGTTGGTTCGGGGCTTGCAAACGCATGAGGTTACTAAGTATAATGCAAATATACACATTTGTATCTAATTAGGACTTAGCTTATTTGATTGTAAGCGACAAACACTTTTAGTCGCGGAAACACCCCATTACAAGTGTTTGGAGGGACCCGGGTGGCGTTTGGGGACACATATAGCTAGGATATTGAATTGGGACTTCAAGAGTAAACTCTTTAGGGAGTTTATGGCCCTAATGACCCCCTCGTCATGATTTTACGGCTGTAAACTCATGGTGGGGAGATTTATGGTGCAACTTGGCTTGAAACACTTAAGGGGAAAATTTCTAGGTTTGGTTTAAGGGCTTGGAATGAATTTTAGACACCAATGGACATACTTAAGGTAGTTTATGGCCTAGCATGGGTCTCATGGCGGTAAAATCCTATATACCCATGAATAATTGTGTTATTGATTCCAAACAAATCACATGTGATTGCTAAAATTGTTCCAAGGCCTTACATGAATTTTTATGGGACTTTTGAGGTGTTTTTGGAGTTTACGGCCTATGAGACCCCCTTCATGGCTGTAAACTCTCCTAAAGTGTGATTCATTATGTTTTAAGGCCAAAAACTTGTTTGTATGCACTTCTAAAAATTATTCTAAGGCTTTAAGGGTGTTAAAGTGCCTTTGTAACACCTTTAAAGGAGTTTACACCCCAAAATGAAGGTTTTACGGTCCAAGCATAAGTCTTGGCTGTAAACTCTCAATTATCCTTCAAATAATGTGGTTAAGGTGTTCTATGGCTAAAACCAATATTCTAAAATTCATATCTAAGCCTTATTAGTGTTTTGGAAGGGTTTAAGGTCACAAAAACCCCATATATATGAGTTTACGGCCCAAGCATGTGCCTTGGCCGTAAACTCCTTCAAATCCATCAAAATCCATGTTTAAAATGTTCTAAGTCCATTCCATGAAGTCATTAAGCCATATCTAAAGTCTAGTTGTGGTTTGGAAGGGTTTTAGGGCTTAAAAACCCCTTAACTATGTGTTTACGGCCTAAGCTTCTACCAAGGCCATAAACTCACATTCAAGGCCTTATTTCCTGATTAAATCCCGAATTTGGAAGTCAAATATTCTATACATTAAGTTTAAGAAGGTACCTTAGGTATTTGAGGCCTTAAAATTGAGTTTTGGACCCTTAAACTTGGATTTAGGAGAGAGGTTAGAGAGAGAGTAGTGTGAGAGAGAGAAAAAGCTTCAAATGAAAGGTTAAACAAGTTTATATATGTCGCAAAACTTGGACACGGTGGAATTCTACCCGATACCGGCATTAAACGGGGCTTTTGGTCGCACCCGATTAAGTTACCGTAACCCGGCGAGGACATTTCTAAATTTATGAATTAAACATTTTGAGCTAAATTCATGAGTTCCTAAGAGGTTTGGACACTCATTAGCATCAATTAAACATATAAGTTTAATTAACGTAACCCAAAAACGATGTCGGAACGTTTCGATATACAGCGAGTTATACGGGTAGAATGGGTTTTCGGCGATGAACAACTTCAGGTTGTTACAGCAGCACTGTTATAAAATTTAAAATTCATTAGGTAAAACTATAATGGCTAAACATATACGTTACGGTCAGGGATAGTTAAGATGGATAGACCTAGAGTTAATGAATGCCGCCTCATTTCCTGTTCCTCGTTTGGTTGTGGATTTAGGGCGGAGTCGCTCAGTCAACAGTCCTCCCCACCTTAATTATACATGACTAGTATATGTTAGGTGATTATAGAAATGCCTCGTGAGAATCCATTCATGAAAGGTACTCTATTCAGAACACTTAGGACTCTCTATAGTTCCGCGTCGACTCTATCGGTCCAAGTATCCGTGGCAGTGATACGGGGCGAAACCCGAGACGCCTAGAACTTGTGTGCCTGTTCGGCGCATGACTCTATTGACCCTCACTTTATATCATGTCGAAGTGTGCCAACTTCGACGACCCTATCGGACATGGTTTGACTTCGTTCAACCATGTGTTCATTCCTAAGTGTTGTGTAAAAGTAACTTTCTCCGTAGCCTCGTCGGCAAATAAAGGTTCTTCCGAACCTAAACATAACACAAATAACCAAACCTAATGCGATCCGTCAGTCATCAATTTTATTTCAAACCTTCCAAAATACCTAGGAGAGGAGTACCGCGCGCTGTTAACCAACCCTCCTTAGATAGATAAGAACCGAAGCGAAAGACACTGCATGCATTCCAGAAGACGATAACCACCCGAAGCATACCTAGTAGATTCCCTAGAAATACCCTTCATCCCATTCAATGGAACGAGAGCTAGAGTCAAGACCATTGACTGCGACCATCCATTCACGCTTAGATCCCCGATTTGAGCATCGCAGCGGATGTCCTAAGAAATCCGAAAGCTGTAATGAAGTAAACTCTCAGAAGAGTGGATGAAAAGATTAAAGTTCCGAGTGATGGGAACCTATACTCACTAGATTTAACCTAGACCGAGAAAACTCAGAACCTTCTGAAGAGTAGTTGCTGAAGACGTGCGCACTACTCAGGCACTTCGTCCACCGTGTTACAGACAAGTAGTGCCCATAACCCTCCACCCTCTCGTATGGAGGAAACCGTCGTCGCCCCGTAGACGATAGACTTCATTCTCCGAAGTAAACACTAGAATACCGAGAACCACAGGATAACCTCTGCAGCCAATAATCCTTGATCAAAGTGTGAAAATAGTTGTGTTAAGCCACATGACCCAGATCCCGAAAAGATTATAGACTTGACACCAGCCTTGGTGATAGTCGAGGGGTTATGCAGGAGCATCCTAAGAACCAACCTGAAGGACTACACTACCAGTACGGGAGAGAATGTTAGGAACTTCGGAATGGCGATCATGCCAGTGATGATCTTGCCGTAGAAGTACACTATGTTCTAAGTACTTGGAATCTCTACCCTTCTGAGAGCTTAGGACCATCCGAGAACCCTCACAGAGATTTGGTCCAACCCTCATCAGACCACTACTACTTTCGGATATTCCACAAGCTTCACACCCGATCAATCCACTTCTTAGACTTGATATGCGATTACCCGACGTCACTCTTCGTATCCCACTCACCCTTATAGAAACCATTGAGAACCCTAACCTCATAGATACACCCGTCGGAACCCACTAACTTCATTAGACGAAATCTGCATCCCGTAGGTGAAGGTTTGTTGGAATGACAAACACAGACCACAGTTCACTTGGGAATGCGAGGACAAACCGAATAGGAAGTACCCTCCTACCTCTATCATTAATGCCTACTTCCTTGCCTAGACCTGAATTTCAGGACGAAATTCCCTCTAACGCAGGGATGATGTGACAACCCAAGTTTGTTCCGTTACATTTCCCCGTTACCGTTAACGGAATATCCAATTTTATAAAAGTTCCGTTAATTAGAGGTCGCCAAATAAATAAATGTTTTATTTAGTTATATATTACATGTCGTTAACGTCGTGGTAAGGTAAATAAAAACACGTGTTAAACATTTCCATTTAATCGGAAAAAGTTAGTTTTTATTATCACGACCACTAAATCGGGTGCGACCAAAAGCCCCGTTTAACAACAGTATCGGGTAGATTCCCACTGAGCTCCAACTCCCACCCATATATAAAGGGGGAGTAAGCCCCATTTGAGCATTTTCCACCCTCTCTCTCTCTAGACTCGTTTTCGACTCAAATCCGCAACCAAACACTTCCAAATCGTAAGTCCACTTACCCTAGCTTGTTCTAAACATTATGACTCGTGATTATAGCTTAACATTCGACCATTTAAGCTGTTGAAAAGGATTTCACGGCCTAAGATCCTCCTTAGGCCGTAAACACCTTATTTGAGGCCAAAAGGAACCAAACTTGTCCCTAAAAGCTTGGAAATAAATTGTGGAATTAGCCTAGGAGTGTTTGGTCATTTAAAACAATCAATTTAGGGCGTAAAAGAGATTTTATGGCCCAAGAACATGCTTAGGCCGTAAACACCTCTAAACCTTGTCAAAATGCCCCAAAAACACTCCCAAACCACCCTTAGGCTTAATACATAAATTAGGGGCTTGCTATTTCAGGTTTGGTACATTTAAGCACAAAGAATTGAGGGATTAAAAGGAGTTTACGGCCCATGCATTTACCAAGGCCGTAAACACCCCCAACCATGCCCAAATTATAGTTTTTAATTCCCCCAAATGGCCTCACACTTCATTATAAATTACTAGGAGGGTAACAAGGGCTTGAAACTTCAATAAACCCATGATATAGGATTTCATGGCCTTGAACTCCCTTAGGGATGGTTCATGGGCCGTAAACTCCATAATGGAGCCCTTAAAGACCTTAAACTCATTCATACCTTTTAGACTCGGAGCTAGAAAAATCCTAATAACAAGATAGAGCCTTAAAACACACTAGAATCCCTCACCATGAGTTTACGGCCGTAAACTCATGGGGAGTTGTCCCTGGGCCGTAAACTAAGTATTGAGAGTTTACTCTTAGAGAGTAAACTCCATTCCTAAGCCATACACACCTTGAGATGCTACCCGAGACACCCCAAACACTTAACCAAAGTGTTTTTCGCTCCTTAGAGTGTGTATACTTGTTTAATTAGTATTTAATAAACTAATTGTATGTGAACATATGTTATCATATGTTAAATAGGTCTCTAAGTGTGTCCAAGTCCTTACTTGACACCGAGCACCCAACTGGCGCCTTCATCGTATCCACTTACACCAGGTGAGTTCATACCCCTTAATGAACCTTTTAATGTTTTTACATGTTTTATAGGGGGGGGGGGGAATACAAGTTAAACATGCCAGTTATCATATCAATCACATGTGATAGATAACCCGCATGCACAAGATTTTACCACACTGTACACTGTTTTACTGTGTTAGATACTATGATGGTTTCAAAAAGGTTTTCATTTGTTTCAAAACTCTTACTTATACTGTTTTATCTAAATTTATTTTAAACTGGTTTATAAAGGTTCCAAGGATTTATAAAAATTTTCAAACTTATTTTACCAAAGAATACCAAATGTGATTTTCCTTGAGTATAATGGTTTTTCCAAGGTTTTCATCAAAGTTCCCTTTCATGACGTATACTTTTACTTGTTAGTTACTACTGCTTCGCTTTTACTTTTTTAAAACTCCTACTTGATAACGCATTTCCTTCGTGATACGCTTATACCGGTTATTGTCTCTATATCGCTTATACTTGTAGCCACTTATACTTGATAGACGCTTTTACTTCACCAGTTGTCTTTTCCACTTCGTGATACACTTATACTTGGTACACTTATACTTCACGATTCGGTTATTCCACACTGTGTGATTTCACACCACGATGATACATTTCCACTTGATACACACTCAGTCGTCGTTAGATGTATGTTTGTGCTTGTATAGGTACGTATAAATAATGATTGAAAGACTTAGGAAGGCTCGTCCGCCCTATTTCCTTTTCTTCGTTGAGATGTGGTCTGGTGGGATCGGATGGCCGTCCGAAGGTCGTTTGATTCATTAGTTATATATTATGTATATGAGTCTGGACCTACAGGAATGCTCTAGTCAGTTCAGTTAAGAGTCTCTACCTCTAGTTCAACACTTACATTAGAAACACACTACCCACTATTTGGAATTCTCTACCCACTATTTGGGATGCATCTTCAGGACACGGCCTTCTCCGTCGTCTAGTTGGTAACTAGAGTCTCCTGTAGGGAGAGCGGACATTGTGTGTATAAATCTATACGGGATTAACACCCCCGCACCCTGACTGCTAGCTACCGTCCACGGCCTACCAAGCCAAGGGGTGACAAATGTCATATTTTATAGACGCTTGTAGGGCGTCTGGAACTCTAGTCAGTATCGTTACGAATATCCTAGGTTACCTTATAATTCATGGCCTTAAGGTAACGGTATTTCACCGACAATTTACATTGTATGCTGGTAACTCATTTTCAGAGTCACACTGTTTTGACCTTGCAAGATGTACCTATCATTTGATATTGTCTGCAGTCTGTATTCACTGTTTTATACCTTACCAGCTGTACCTTTCATTTGGTACCTTCTGGGGTCTGTGTCTCGTTTTGTTAGACTGAACCAGGTGCATCGTTCGTTCGATACTCTCCTGGAGTCTATGATTCCTTTGCCTTAGTCAGCAGTCCTCACTGCTGAGGCATATGTATTTCCCTGACTTCTCTTGCTTTGTTTAATAATCAAATTCAGTATTTTGATAATGATAGCGATTAAGGGAAAACTACTTTTTACCACATAACTCTGTCCAGTCTTGGTAGAAGGCTGCTTTTATTAAAGAAAATGTAGGATTTTCTTGAAAGAACTCTAATACACTGTAATCTCTTAAACTTCTACATTATAATGTTATTTGAATAAAATGTCACTAAATACTTATGAACTCACCAGCATTTGTAAAAATGTTGATACTCGCTTTTCAAATAACTTGTATTCTCAGGTCAGCATTAGATAGGTACATCCCTGGAGCTGTTGATGAAGATGGCTTAGTACCTTGTTGTACTTATTATATTTGCTTGTATACTTTAATACGTTGTAGTGTAAACCATGTAAAACTATTACTATTAATGCAATGTTTTGTTGTACTTTGATTACTATAATGCATGTGCTGTGATACTTGACATGACATCATCCACCCCAGAACGTTTCCGTCGTTCCGGTTTTGGGGTGTAACAAGCTCGATTAAGGAGACATATGTCTCACCCCGAAAACCAAAGGCGGAAACATTTCCGGGGTTGACTCCACATTGAGTATCAAATCCAATGTACATAGTAATCACAGTAAACAACCATTACATTACATATATTTGAAAGTTTACATTTGTTTCAAAAGTAAATTGTACAAGTGTTATACATATATCATATGAACAAATGATGAAACGAGTCTTTTGAGCACTCCGTCTTCTCCAAATGATGTCGCCGGGTACCTGTCTAACGTGGACCTGAGAATACAAGCGGTTTGAAAATCAGCATAAAGCTGGTGAGTTCATAAGATGTTTGTTTGCTGAAAAATGTACCAGTTTCCTTTAGATTTCCGAAAAGGTTTGTTATCCAAGAAAATCCCATATTTTCTTATGTAAAACAGTTTAGTTATCCTTCATTACAGTTCAATTACGCGTTATACGTTACCCCAGGAAAATCCCATATTTTCCTAATTACAAGATCGATTTAATATCACATAGTATAGTTTAATACACAAAACTATATATTTAAAATCTTGGGATTTCTATCCCGAATTAGATATAAAATACTTTAATATATGTGAAATGTAGATGGAAAAGTAGTTTGAAAGCCTTGGGATTAACATCCCGAAATACATATAGGTTTAATACCATGGGACTATTGTCCCAGACTAGATACAAGATAATTTAATAAAACCATAGGATTACTATCCCGAACTAGATATAAGATGTTTTGATAAAACCATGGGATCACTATCCCGAACTAGATATAGATTCTAACCATAGGAATAACATCCTACAATAGATATGAAACTTATAGACTAAAGACCATGGGATTACCATCCCGTATTAGATATATATCTCCAAAACCAAAGCCGTGAATAAACTTATATTAATACATATTGTGAGTCGGGTAACCATGTTGATACGACAACGAGATCTCCTTGACGCTTGTCAGACGTCGGACGATATCCAGAATTTGTAACCCCAGGCGTGCCCGCCTAACTGTAGCTAGCAGTTAAGGTGTGGGATTGTCAGTCCCGAATAGATCTATTCACAAATTCCTCGCTCTCCCTCCAGGAGACTCTGGTTACACTTCCGGGGAGTATTTACTGATCATCCATAAAGGGTAGTGACTAACTCACAAACTAGTACTAAACTATTCACAGGGTTCTCATACAATATCAACCATACAAAAGATTATGAAACATAATACAGTGAATATAGATACATACAATGAAACTATTTGGCAATACATTCAAATGATACATAGATAAACTGAATCAGACATAGTTTATCTAATAACTTTATACACATATCATTACATGATAAAACGAGAACTACAGAACCCCCAAATTATTCACATAATAATTTGATTAGTTTGGTTATTTTCTTAACTAAAATCCATTTAGTTGTAGTTGATAGATCATCCCTTATGCTCAACATAATACATAAGGAGTAAAAGTGTTTATAAATTTGCCAGATATTGTTTGAAACACATCAATGTTATGTTTTGAAAACAGTTATAGTTTGCTTGTATTCCCCCCTGAAAACGTTGAAAAACACGGAAGAAAAAAAAGCGTAGGGGTATGAACTCACCGGACGAGAAATGTGACGATTTTGGACGCTAAACGATGGTATGGGACTTGCAAACACACAAGGTTCCTAAGTATAATGCAAAGATACACATTTGTATCTAATTAGGACTTAGATTATTTAATTGTTAGGGACCAAGACTACTAGTCGCGAAAACACTCGATTACAAGTGTTTGGAGGGACCCGGGTGGCGTTTAAGGACTTGAATGACTAGGAATTGGAGTTTACTCTTCAGGAGTAAACTTATATATCAGTTTTCGGCCTAGAACACACTTTCCCCATGAGTTTACGACCATAAACTTAAGGGGAAAATTTCTAGGTTTGGTTTAAGGGCTTGGAATGAATTTTTAACACCAATGGACATACTTAAGGGAGTTTACGGCCTAGCATGGGACTCATGATTAATTGTGTTATTGATTCCAAACAAATCACATGTGATTTCTAAAATTGTCCCAAGGCCTTTCATGAAGTTTTATGGGACTTATGGGGTGTTTTTGGAGTTTACGGCCCATGAGACCCCCCTCATGGCCGTAAACTCTCCTAGAGTGTTATTCATTATGATTTAATGCCAAAAACTTGTTTGTATACACTTGTAAAATTAATTCTAAGGTTTTAGGGGTGTTAAAGTGGCTTTCTAACACCTTCAAAGGAGTTTACACCCCAAAATGAAGGGTTTACGGCCCAAGCATAAGTCTTGGCCGTAAACTCTCAATTGTCCCCCAAAATTCATGTTAAAAGTGTTCCAAGGCTAAAGCAATTTTTCTAGAAGTCATATCTAAGCCTTATCAGTGTTTTGGAAGGGTTTAAGGTTATAAAAACCCCATATATATATGATTTTACGGCCCAAGCATGTGCCTTGGCCGTAAACGCCTTCAAGTCCCTCAAAATCCATGTCTAAAATGTTCTAAGTCCATTCCATGAAGTCATTTAGCCATATATAAAGTCTAGTTGTGGTTTGGAAGGCTTTTAGGGCTTAAAAAGCCCTTAACTATGTGTTTCCGGCCTAAGCTTCTACCCGATACCGGCATTAAACGGGGCTTTAGGTCGCACCCGATTAAGTTTCCGTAATCCGGCGAGGACATTTCTAAAATTTATGAAATAAACATTTTGGGCTAAAATCATGAGTTCCTAAGAGGTTTGGACACTCATTAGCATCAATTAAACATATAAGTTTGATTAACTTAACACAAAAATGACATCGGAACGTTTCGATATACGGCGAGTTATATGGCTAGAATGGGTTTTTGGCGATGAACAACTTCGGGTTGTTACATTATCCCCCCGTTAGAGGGAATTTCATCCCGAAATTCAAAGATTAAGATATAGGTCATGAATTTGGAATAAGACAAGAATGGATTTATTGCCTCGGATCTTCACGTTCACAAGTGGAATCAGGTCTCTGCTGAGCGTTCTAGCGATTTCTCACTATCGGGACGTGACTTTGTTTCTCACATTGACTCTCTCTCAATCTACGATCTCAATCGGTTCTCTCATGAAAGTTTCAATCCTGGATGACTTCGGTTTCCTCAAAGGAATCACAGGGTTTCGCTGGGTAAATACTTCTAAGGATTCGAGACGTGATGCATCGGATAGATGTTACTAAGTTATGAGGGTAGCCGAAGTTGGAAAGTTACGAAATCGATTCTATGAGCATCACAAAGGGTCTAATGTATTACGAGGGAAGTATTTCACACTTCTCAAAGCATATCATGCTTTTCTTGGATAAAGCCATCAACAGGACACACGCTCTAACAAGAAGGCACGTCTTCATGGAGCTGAGTGGCTAAGGGTCCGATGGATTTAGAAAAAAATTATGGGTAAGTCCGAGATATTAGTCGATGCGACGCAAGAATCGATAGGTTTCTATGGGTATATTCGGTGCCGATTAATTCCCTATCGCCTTAGACGTTGGAAAACTACACGGTTACGACTACTTTGCTTGGCTCCATGATCGAGGGAAAGAGATTGACCGAAAGGACACCACTACTAATCCATAGTGATCATATCAGTTCTTGGTCACCGTTTTAAACACGTCCTTCTCACTGAGGTTCTGTCACGAGGTTAGGCCGATACGGAACTAAACTAAACGTTTGAAAGGAATTCTCGGGAATTCTTCGAGAAAGACTTTTAAGGAAAAGAGCTGCTGACTTCCCGTTTCTTAATGATCACAGAAACAAGGGATGCGTGATAATTCATATCGGGAAAAACTTTTTGAGCTTAAAGGCATGAAATGATACGAAGGTTTGATGTCGAAGATCACGAGAGACGGGTCGGGGAAAAGATCTAGACTAGCGACTCTTTTGAAACTAAGGGTTAAAACCATGAATGAGACTCGGTCATTACATGTCCAACATAGCATCAAAGTATTTCATGAAAAGTTTCCCTTCTGGTACTAGAATCATAAAGAGTTGCAGGTATAAGAATTATCATAGATAAGTATAACTGCTGCGACAGTGGGATCAGCGGTTGTAGCTGCTTTGGGGCAATTTCTTTTGAAGTGCCCTACTAAGCCACAATTGTAGCAGGCTGGACTGATTCCCGTTCCGGATGATTGGCTCATTGATTTGGTTGGTTTTCTGCAAGTTCGAGCAAGATGGCCCTTGTTGCCACAGTTGTCACAGATCCTTTCGCGACATGGACCAGGAATACGGTGATGGTAATTGCACTTATCACACCAAGGAAGGGTACCAGTGTATCCACTGGTAGGAGTTTGGGCCGTGGAACCGACAGCTGAAACAACAACAGGGGCAGTAGCAGCATGAACTGCAACTGTTTGCTGTTTCTTAGAAGACCCTTGCGTACTCTGAGCCTTCTGCTTATTCCAAAATTTCTTTTTACTTCCACCTCCACTTGTGACTGGTTCGGGAGTGGTAGCCTCCTCATCAGAGTTGTAAGGTCAAACCTTGAAATATGATGATGTTTGAAATTAATCTCAGCATCAGCGTATATCTCAGTATCAGCATCAGCGTTTGAGCAGCTCAGCGTGTCTAGTTTATTCAGTGCATTGTAACAGATTTTGTATTTATCTTGTTTCCATAGTTAGCATAAATTAGTTAGTTGGCATATCCCTGATTTGTAGGGCTTGTCTAGAATAGCAGTATATAATCTTTTGTATAGGTTTGTCAATGGCTACGCCTTTCGCAGACCCTAATCGGTGCTTTGTGCACACGATAATCTCTTTGTGAGATTGTCTTTCTTAGTGAAAGTTTTTCTTCGTGAATTCTTCTTATTCTCATTTACTGTCATTGTTTGATAAATTGATTGATCTAAAGGATTTTTCAATTGGTATTAGAGCAGGTTTCTCTTATCGAACAAATGGCTTCATCTTCTTCTTCCTCAAACTCATCAAATCATCCCTCCGCTAAAATTCCTCCTTTTGATGAAACGAATTTTACCATATGGAAAATAAAGGCTCTATATGATTTAGAGTCAGTAGATGAAGACATGTTGGACATTGTCGAAAAGGGTCCATATGTCCCAATGTATCAGCCTCTGAAAAACAACGTTCCTGATGGTGCTATGAAGAAAACCCCTAGAGAAAACTGGACGGCAGATGACAAAAGAAAAAATGGTCTAGATGTTCGTGCTCATGCCGCAATCAGCTACGCTCTGCGATACAATATTTTTGGGCTAATTCAAAATTGCATCTCAGCAAAGGAGATGATGGATACTCTGACTGTATCTTTTGAAGGCACTGAAGAAGTCAAGGCTACTCAAATAAATGATCTTAACCGAAGGTATGAACATTTTTTTGCTAAGAAAGGTGAAACCTTGACTCAAAGCTTTAACAGATTTAATACTCTTGTTAATGATCTACGGAGATTAGATCAGTTGAAGCATAGAACTGTTCTAGTGCAGAAGTTTTTGGATTCTCTGGGTGCAGGTTGGGAGAACCATGTTGATGTGCTGAAAAATAGTGAGAAGATCAACACTATGGACTTATAAATTCTGTATGGAAATCTTCGATACTATGAGGAATCCAAGCTTCAAAGAAAGGAGCTGATGAAAGATTCTCAGCGTGAATCATCTGTAGCCTTGTTCCCAAACAAAAAGCTAGTGTCAGATTCAGACACTAAAAGCCATTCAGTCACTGATTCCTCTAAAACTGACACTGATGATCTTGAAAAGGTTGTGGCTAGTGCAGCTTTGATTGTAAAGACCTTTGAGAAATCAGGCCGAAACTTCTCAAAGTTTCAGAAGAAGATGGGTGGAAAGTTTTCAAAAAGATCAGAAGCTGATAAAAAGCATGGTACTGATAAGAAAGAGAAGGCTCAATGCTTTAACTATGGGAGCACTGATCATTTTGCAAAGGAATGTAAACAAAAAAAACAAGGCTCGGATGAATACTGGAAGTAGAAGTACAACAAGCTGATTAAGAAGATGAAAGCAGAGAACTTGGAACATAAAGTTCTTGTTGGTGAAGAAGAAAAATGGAAGACTGATGAGGAGTCATCAGATGATGAAGTCAAGTGTCTAATGGTAAAGATAGAAGACACGGATGTTTCTGAAAAAGGCACAAGTACATTTGATGCTGATATGTCTGATGCTGTTGAAAATTCCAGGAAGCACAACACTGACTCTTCTTCAATGTATCAGGTTAAAAACTTTGTTTCCTATTCAATGAATGAAAAAATCAAAATGTTTGAGTATTTGGGTGTTATTAATTTTAAGAAGAATCAAACAATAAGAGATTTGCAAAATCAAATTGATCTTCTTGAAACTGATATATCCATGAAAAATAACATTATTGAGTCCACTCAGGAAAATCTTAGAATCACTAGTTTGTCAAACTCATTTTTGTCTACTGAAATTGACAATCTTAAAGAACAAACTGTGCTTCATACTTGGGCAAAATCTCACAAAAATGCTAATTATATTATTTCTGCTCAAATTGCACATTCATGTGAGAAAATTCTTGGGGGTAATTTTGCAGAAGCTGAAAAAGTTTTTAAATCACAAGAAAAAGAATCTGAATTTTATTCCATGAATGAGATGAAAAGCAATTTCAAAAATAAGTTTGTCAGTGCCTCTTTTATTAATCAGAGTCTAATTGAAGAATACTGTGTTACTAACTCTAATGGTGTTACTGAGTGTAATGTTAAAATTACCGAAATTGATCCAACCTCTTACCCTGCACATCTTGTAAGACCAACTCCCCTCACTGAGAATATTATTTCCTTCCCTATCTCAAATGGAGTGTTTCATGCTGTTCATGAACAACTTAAGCATTTTCCTGATTGCAATGCATCTATGAATAAGTCGAAATCAGACACTGATAGTTCATCATCTATCACTGATCAAATTTTTTCTGACACTGAATTCAGTTGTGACTCAATGATAAACAAAAGGATTCAAAGCTCTCTTGGTGAATCTTACATGTCGAAATGTGTTAAGTCCAAAAATTTTCTCACCAAGAAGAACTTTGGTACTAGAGTTTGTTAGAGATGTGGTGATACCTCTCACAAGATCAGTGAATGTTCATTTGATAAATCATCCTTAAGAGCTGATAATATTATAGTTAGAAATGAAAAATGGACTCTTAAGTCAAATTCTTTAAACTGTCTTCCTAAGAAGTGTTATAATCTATTATCAAATAACTTTGTGAATGACCCATCCTCGAATGGGTCAGTGTGTTCTAACTAGTTTCTCAGCACTGCAGGGTCAGGAGCATCTTTGGTACTTAGATAGTGGTTGCTCAAGGCATATGACAGGATCCAAGTCTCTCCTGGAAGACTATGTTAAGAAAACTGGTCCTGCAGTAACTTATGGAGACAATGGAAAAGGGTTCACTAAAGGATATGGAAATATCAAATGCAATAATGTGGTTTTTCAAAATGTTTCATATGTAAAGGGTCTCAAACACAACCTTATCTCCATCAGCGAATTGTGTGATGCTGACTATGAAGTTAACTTTACAAAGAAGGAAGGTAGAGTTGTCAACACTGCCAAGAACATCGTACTTTCAGCAAGTAGAAAGGATGATATATATGTTCCTGATATGTTCTCATGTGACAAGGCGCTGATGCAATGCTTCTTTTCAAAGTCTCAGACCAATCTCAGCTGGATTTGGCACAAAAGGTTCTCTCGTCTAAACTTTAAGCACCTATCCAAAATATCCAATCAAGATCTAGTAAGAGGGCTTCCAAAATTCAGTGTTGTTAAAGACAAGATGTGCTCAGCTTGTGAACAAGGAAAACAAACCAAATCATCTTTCAAACCCAATTCATGTTCAAGTATATATGCTCCTCGTCATTTACTCCACATGGACTTGTTTGGACCTATTCCTCTCCGTTCTCTAGGTGGAAATAAGTATACTCTAGTAGTTGTGGACGAGTTCATTCGATTTACATGGGTGGTTTTCCTAAAGAAGAAAAGTCATGCTGCACAGGAAATTATATCACTGATTCGTAAAAATGAGACACTGACAGGTCTCAAAGTTAAGCAACTAAGGAGTGATCATGGTACTGAATTCCGAAATTCAACTCTTGAAGAATTTTGTCATCACAAAGGCATTGGGCAAAACTTCTCAGCTCCTCGTACTCCTCAACAAAATGGAGTTGCTGAACAAAGAAATAGAACACTGATTGAGGCAGGAAGGACCTTAATGATTCACGCTGGTCTTCCTATGTCGTTTTGGGCTGAAGCTGTTAATACAGCGTGCTTTACTCAGAATCGATCTCTAATTCACAGGATTCACAAGAAGACACCTTATGAAATGCTGAAAAGTCGAAAGCCAAACGTATCCTTCTTTCACGTGTTCGGATGTATTTGTTATATTCTAAATCAGCGTGACCCAAGATCTAAATTTGAACCTAAGGCTGACAAAGGTATTTTTGTTGGGTACTCATCTATTTCAAAAGCTTTTCGTGTTTTTCATGTGAACAGGCAATGCATTGAAGAATCCGTTCATGTGAAGTTTGATGAGGAATCATACACTGATGAAAAAGTCATTGATTCTTCCTCTACTTTTCAGGAGCTTCTCTCTTACCCATTTGACAAAGTTCCTCTTGCTGGAGATGAAGCTGATACTTCTGATTCTATCGTTCCAGTTCCATGTTCCTTGAATCAAGATACTGCAGCCAGATCATCAAATAATTCATCAGGTGCTGATGAAATCCTTGAAGCTGAAGACTCTCCTGCAACTGATAACTTGTCAGTGTAAAACTCTCCGGAATCAGCATCAGTTTCTGAACATCGATATCATCCTGTTGATCAAATTATTAGCAATATTCATGATGGTGGCCGAACCAGATCTCGTGTATCTTATAACTTTTGCATGTATGTTAATTTCGTTTCAATGATCTTACCTGACAAGATACACACAGCTCTTCAAGATGCTGATTGGATTAAAGCCATGCAAGAAGAACTGAATGAGTTTGAAAGGCACAAAGTTTGGACTCTTGTCCCAAGACCATCAGGAAAGACTATCACCGGAACTCGCTGGGTCTATCGCAACAAGGTTGATAAAGATGGAATCATTACTCGCAACAAGGCAAGGCTTGTCACTCAAGGGTTTACTCAAATTGAATCCATCGACTACGGGGAAACCTTTGCTCCAATTGCTCGCATTGAAGCAATCAAACTGTTTCTCGCATACGCATCCTACATGAACTTCATTGTCTATCAGATGGATGTGAAAACAGCATTTCTTCATGGTGTGTTAGAAGAAGAAGTTTTCCTCAATCATCCCCCAGGCTTTGTTGACAAAGATCATCCTGATTATGTGTATCGATTAGACAAAGATGTTTATGGACTGAAGCAAGCACCCAGGGCTTGGTATGAGACGCTGACATCGTATCTTCTTTAAAATGGATACAGACGAGGAGCAATCGACAATACTCTCTTCATCAAAAACAAAGGCTCAGACATGGTTCTTGTTCAAATTTATGTCGATGACATCATTTTTGGCTCTCCAAATGAGAAACTGAGCAAGGAATTTGCAGAGATCATGTCTCAAAGGTTTGAAATGAGCATGATGGGGAAGATGACCTTTTTCTTAGGTCTTGAAGTTCAACAACAAAAATCAGGTATTTCTATTTGCCAAAGTAAATATATTTCTGACTTGCTTGCTAAGTATTCCCTTAGTGACTGCAAACCAGCCTCTACTCCAGTGTCCAAGACTGATAAGTTGCACGCTGATCCAACTGGAACTGATGTCAACCACTCTTTGTATCGAGGAATGATTGGATCTCTTTTTATCTCACGGCAAGTCGTCCTGATATCATGTTTGGAACCATTCTGTGTGCTCGATTCCAAGCTAATCCGAAGGAATCCCATCTCATGGCCGTCAAACGTATCTTTCGATACTTGAAAGGGACTCAAAACTTAGCACTGTGGTATCCTCGCGACTCAACATTTAAACCTTTTGGATACACTGATTCAGACTATGCAGGATGCAACTTAGACAAAAAGAGTACGTCTGGTGGATGTCATTTCCTTGGAAATCGTCTCATCAGCTGGTCTAGCAAGAAGCAAACATCAGTGGCCATCTCGACTGCAGAAGCTGAATATGTTGCAGCTGGGAGATGTTGTGCTCAACTCTTATGGATTCAAAATCAGCTTCTAGACTATGGGATCAAATTCTCTAAGACTCCTATATATTGTGATAACACCAGTGCCATTCAAATCACACAAAACCCTGTTCAGCACTCAAAGACAAAACATATCGAAATCAGACATCATTTCATCAGAGATAATGCTGAGAAGAGAAAGGTTGTTCTCGAACATGTCAAGACTTCAGAGCAACTCGCTGATATCTTCACCAAGGCACTAGATTCTCAAACAAATGCTTACATTATTGGAGAACTTGGAATGATTACTTTGTAATTAATTTTGCTGATCTATTTTGCTAATGTTTGGTATTGTCTTATAAGTTGATGTACATTGTGCTAATGATGACATGCTGGTGATATTTGCATACTGAGTACTTGGTTTGATCTCCTATCTTTCTCTCTTCTTCAACTCTTCTAAACTAAAGTTGAATGATTCACTGTATTAAACCATACACTGATAACAACTTGAAACTCTTTTCCGATGGTTACATCAAAACACCAAGATCTATCACACACAACTATCTCTTCTTACCAATCCTACACTAATTCCGTGATTCGGTGTGACAAAACACACGCTGATGAGAATCTAAAAATCTTTGCCGATGGTTAGATCAAAACACCAAGATCTATCACACGCAACTATCTCTTCTTACCAATCTTACACTGATTCCGTGATTCAATGTCACAAAACACACGTTGATGAGAATCTAAAAATCTTTGCCGATGGTTAGACCAAAACACCAAGGTTTATCACACGCAACAATCCTTTCTTTACCTTCTTCTCATTCAGTGTCTAATGATTCAGTAAGATAAACCACTCACTGATAAAGTCACAACACTCTGTGTCGATGGTTAGATAATGCAACTATTATCTATCACACGCACCAATCTCCTTGCTAGCCCCAATTGAGCAAGTTATACCTTGAATTGACGGAGAAATATTTTCAGCATGTAACTTTTGTGACACTGATCTCAGCGCTTCCGCGAACACTGATTGACGTTTCATCTTCAGTCAACGGCTCTTTTACCCAACGGCTATTTTTTATCTGATAGGTTGTTACGATACGCCGTTATTTTTGAAGAAGATAATCATTACCTTTTTAAAAGGCCCGTTACATTTCATATTTAAACCTCTTCTCACCCTTATTTCAAACTTTCCTTCCACAATCTAAACTTCTTTCACTTATACTCAAAACCCTAGAACCCTAAGAACTCTCTAATGGCTGCTTCTTTGTTCACCTTCTCCTCTACTTCACGAAGGGTAATCCCTGCCCTAAAGTCTCCTCCTCTCCCAATATACATCAAAGCCACAAACGTTGTTTTTAACCTTGATATTCTAGATGTTCATAGAGGTCTTGGACTTGATGATTTTGTTAACTTCTTATCCTCCTGCCGTCTTCGATATGCCATCAGTGACATTCCATCAGAGTTCTTCCCTGAACAAGTCTGTGAGTTCTACTACACAGCAACAGTCAATGATGAAAACAATGTCATCATCGGGACCATTGGTCGTGGAAGACATCCTGTCTTTATTACTGCAGAACTCCTCAGTGCTGCACTCAGGTTACCTATCTTTGAACCTTTCTCTGAACTTCCTTCTATTGAACGGTGTAGACGTCTATTCGATCAACTGGGATATGATCACTCAAAGGCTGGTGCTCGATCAGCTCTTATTCTACGCTAATGTATGACCCCATAATGGAAATTCTTCACCGGTGCTCTGTGCAAGTGTGTGGGTCACAAGTCTCGAAGTGGTGATCAACTGAGTAATTATGAGCAACAAGTCGTCTGCTCACTTCTTCTCAACAAAAGACTTGATTATGGGGCCTTATTCTTTGATCAACTTGTTCAGCTTCTTCATGCAAATGTACGCGCTGATCACGTTCCCTTTCCACGCTGGATTGCTCTTGTGCTCGATAAATTTTTCGCTGCAGACTACTTCTCACACACTGGAAATCCCATCCAATGCCCTCGCATGTCTATTCGAATGTATCAAGATGATCCCATGGATACTGACATCGAAATCTCTGATAGAATGAGAGAATTGATTGCAAATCCATACACTGTTCCTTCTCTCACCGCTGATACTGATGAAGGAGGCGCTGATGATAACCATGAAGATCATGCCGGTCAAGAGGATGAACCACATGATGGTGGTCATTTCTCTCCTCAAATTTCTCATCATATCGTCTCTGTTTCTGAGAAAGTTCCCTCAGCTCGAAAGGATTCACTGAGTCAAGGGGAGCAACAATTTCACGGGGAGCACCCATCTCAGGGGGAGCATCCCTCACAGGGGGAGAATCCACCCTAGGGGGACCAATATTCTCCGAGGATGCCACCTAGCTCACCAGCAGATCCAGCTACTTCATTTATTCAAATTCCAGGCTCAGCATTTACTGAACTTCTGACACTGACTCGGGACATGAGTCAGCGTCTTCTATGCATTGAGGCTGATGTCCATCAGCTAAAGGAAGTTCTCCTGCATACTCCTCCCTCTAGTCCCCAATCTGATGATGCTCAAAAAGGGGGAGATACTAATGATGATGCTGATGTTGATGATGAACCAAATGAGAGAGACACCGAACCTGTTGACAACACCATTGTTCAACCTGAATCAGCAAAGCCGATGCATGAGTCTGACTCTGCGGGGCCCAATAGTCCAGTAGCTACTGAAAAGCTGATTGAAGATAGTGAGCATGATAATGAACCAGATGATGAATGTCAAATACTGGATATGAACTTCATTAATCCCCTTATTCCAATTCAAGAAGAAGATTCAGATGATCTTGATAATGAATCTCAAAGGCCAGACATGAAATTAGTCGATCCTATTGCTGATCCCATTATACCGGTCCAAGGAGAAGATTCAGACGTTGCCAGCGAAGATTCTCATCCGCTATCTCGAAAGCGTAAGGTAGCAAATACTGACTTGGCTCATTCTCAAACTGATACTTCTCTGCCTGGCAAGAAACCCAAGTCTATAGTCAGTATATCAAATTTGGCGACTGAATGGAACATGTCTCCTGATCAAGTTAAACAAATTCTTGATGAAGCTAATCAAGCTTAGCTTCTAAAGAATATTGCTCAAGCTGATGAAACTCTTATTAAGCATAAACTTCAGGCCAAAGGATCTTTTGAAGCTCAGATGCAGAAATTCTTGGAATTTCAGTCCAAATCTCAATCTTCTCAGCCTTTTCTTAGCAACAGTAAGCCTAAGACTGACGGTGTTCTTGACAGGATTGATCGAAAGAGGTTTGAAGACGTTCTTAAACTACGGGTGTGTGGTGATAAGATCATCAAAGTTAAAGCTTCCAAACCACGAAATGAGAAAATTCTTACGTTGCTGATCACTCGTCAAGGTCCTCACCATTCATACACTGAAGTTGTCAAGAGGGATGAGCTGATCAAATATGGATATTCTGAATGGATGGAATTACTCAAATTAGCATCCAAGCAAACCTCAGCTCACTCCTCTGAACTGACATGTGCTCTTCATCTGCTGATCAAGAAAGTTCAGCGTTTGGATCTTGTTCCTAAAGAACGACCTCAGCATCAAGGCCAAAGGTCATCTGTTCCTAGAAGTCGAAGAACCAAATTTCTGCACTTATCACACCAAGGAAGGGTACCAGTGTGTCCACTGGTAGGAGTTTGGGCCATGGAACCGACAGCTGAAACAACAACAGGGGCAGTAGCAGCATGAACTGCTATTGTTTGCTATTTCTTAGAAGACCCTTGCGTACTCTGAGCCTTCCGCATGTTCCAAAATTTCTTTTTACTTCCACCTCCACTTGTGACCGGTTCGGGAGTGCTAGCCTCCTCATCAGAGTTGTCTTCGTGATCGATCAGGATTTGTGCAAGACATTTGGCACTATCATAGGTGTCTGGCTTCGCAGCCAAGACATTCCCTTTGGTTGGCTGGGTCAACCCCCAGATGAACCTCTTAATCTTTTTACTCTCTAGGGTAACCATTCCTGGACAGAGTAACGCCAAATCCTCGAATCTTCAAGTATAATAGATTATGTCGGAACCCTTCATCTCTAGGTTCCAGAGTTCGTGTTCTAGCTTCTGGAGTTCGGCCCGTGGGCAATATTCTGCGAGTAGAAGCTCCTTCATAGCCTCCCAACCCATAGCATTCGCTCCAGGTAGAGTTAAAGATTTGACTCGGCCCTTCCACCAAGTCAGGGCCTTATCAAGGATGGTGCAGGCGGCGAACTTTACTTTGTCAGACTCCGCGCAGGCGCGTATTTCAAAGATTAATTCGATTTTCTAGAACCATCAGGTGAGGGAAATGACACCTCCGGTGCCATCAAAGGATGTGGGCTTAGTGTTCATGAATTCTTTATAGGACCCCTCCTTTCGGTGTTCCTGACTGTTCTGGGTTTGCGTGCCACCGGAACCAACTGAGTTCCTTTGGGCTAGAGCAGTTGCCACTGTGGCATTGACAACGGCCTGGAATATCATTGGGTCAAATTCAGGAGGAGGTGGTGGCGGAGGGCTGTTGGTTTTCTTCGAGCTGGGTCTCTTTCTTGGAGGCATCGTGATCTAAAAAGATCAGGAAAGAGAGGATCATTAGTCCTCTAAATTGAATCAAGAGATATGGAACAAGGGATATCTCATCAAGACAGATATAACACCGTATTAAGCGATAAAGCAGGAAAGAGTTATCAAGACAGAACATTTTATCGCTAGAGGAATGATCAAGGAACAATGCGTATACGAGGATTTTCTAGAAAGGATTGACTCGAGAAATACTCCCATAGTATTGCATGATTCACTGCAACGACGACTCGTTGTTTGGGGTATTGGGTAAGTTTTAGGTATGCCGCATACCACAGTCACTCCCAAGCACATGTTGTCCGTGTCTCGTATGAATATAGTTGGCCAGGCTATATTGACCCTAGACACGACTACATAACTGCCCAGGTTTAACTGCAGTGTACAACACCAATTTACTTATCTTTTGTTGTACTTGTAGTTACGGATCTCGACGGCTCGGCATACTTAAATACTTTTGAAAATACTTATAATCTGTAGGATACTTTTAGTTCAGAGCACCTAGGCCCCTTAATGTTTATAGTTTTATACCGTGTAAGGTTTGGTATACTCCATTCACTATAAACAGGGCTCTGATACCAATCTGTCACACCCCGAAAACCAAAGGCGGACACATTTCCGGGATTGACTCTACGTTGACTATCAAATCCAATGTACATAGTAATCATAGTAAACAACCATTACATTACATATATTTGAAAGTTTACATTTGTTTCAAAAGTAAATTGTACAAGTGTTATACATATATCATATGAACAAAAGCTGAAACGAGTCTTCTGAGCACTCCGTCTTCTCCAAAAGATATCGTCGGGTACCTGTCTAACATGCACCTGAGAATACAAGGGGTTTGAAAGTCAGCATAAAGCTGGTGAGTTCATAAGATGTTTGTTTGCTGAAAAATGTACCAGTTTCCTTTAGTTTTCCGAAAAGGTTTGTTATCCAAGAAAATCCCATATTTTCTTATGTAAAACAGTTTAGTTATCCTTCATTACAGTTCAATTACGCGTTATATGTTACCCCAGGAAAATCCCATATTTTCCTAATTACAAGACCGATTTAATATCACATAGTATAGTTTAATACACAAAACTATATATTGAAAATCTTGGGATTTCTATCCCGAATTAGATATAAAATACTTTAATATATGTGAACTGTAGATGGAAAAGTAGTTTGAAAGCCTTGGGATTAACATCCCGAAATACATATAGATTTAATACCATGGGACTATCGTCCCAGACTAGATACAAGATAAGTTAATAAAACCATAGGATTACTATCCCGAACTAGATATAAGATGTTTTGATAAAACCATGGGATCACTATCCCAAACTAGATATAGATTCTAACCATAGGAATAACATCCAACAATAGATATGAAACTTATAGACTAACGACCATGGGATTACCATCCCGTACTAGATATATATCTTCAAAACCAAAGCCGTGAATAAACTTATATTAATACATATTGTGAGTCGGGTAACCATGCTGATACGACAACGAGATCTCCTTGATGCTTGTCAGACGTCGGACGATATCCAGAATTTGTCACCCCAGGCGTGCCCGCCTAACTGTAGCTAGCAGTTAAGGTGTGGGATTGTCAGTCCCGAATAGATCTACTCACAAATTACTCGCTCTCCCTCCAGGAGACTCTGGTTACACTTCTGGGGAGGATTTACTGATCATCCATAAAGGGTAGTGACTAACTCACAAACTAGTACTAAACTATTCACAGGGTTTTCATACGATATCAAACATACAAAAGATTATGAAACATAATACAGTGAATATAGATACATACAATGAAACTATCTGGCAATACATTCAAATGATACAGAGATAAACTGAATCAGACATAGTTTATCTAATAACTTTATACACATATCAGTACATGATAAAACGAGAACTAGAGAACCCCCAAATTATTCCCATAATAATTTCATAAATTTGGTTATTTTCTTAACTAAAATCCATTTAGTTGTAGTTGATAGATCATCCCTTATGCTCAGCATAATACATAAGGAGTAAAAGTGTTTATAAATTTGCCAGATATTATTTGAAACACATCAATGTTTTGTTTTGAAAACAATTATAGTTTGCTTGTATTCCCCCCCTGAAAACATTGAAAAACACGAAAAAAAAAGCGTAGGGGTATGAACTCACCAGACGAGAAACGTGACGATTTCGGACGCTAAACGATGGTACGGGACTTGAAAACGCACGAGGTTCCTAAGTATAATGCAAAGATACACATTTGGATCTAATTAGGACTTAGATTATTTAATTGTTAGGGACCAGGAGTTCTAGTCGCGAAAACACTCCATTACCAGTGTTTGGAGGGACCCGGGTGGCGTTTAAGGACTTGAATGACTAGGAATTGGAGTTTACTCTTCAAGAGTAAACTTATATATGAGTTTTCGGCTTAGAACACCCATTCCCCATGAGTTTACGGCCGTAAACTCATGGTGGGGTGGTTTATGGTGCAATTAGTCTTAAAACACTTAAGGGGAAAATTTCTAGGTTTGGGTTAAGGGCTTGGAATGAATTTTAAACGCCAATGGACATACTTAAGGGAGTTTACGGCCAAGCATGCGACTCATGGCCGTAAACTCCTATATACTCATGAATAATTGTGTTATTGATTCCTAACAAATCACATGTGATTTCTAAAATTGTTCCAAGGCCTTTCATGAAGTTTTATGGGACTTATGGGGTGTTTTTGATGTTTACGGCCCATGAGACCCCCCTCATGGCCGTAAACTCTCCTAGAGTGTTATTCATTATGATTTAATGCCAAAAACTTGTTTGTATACACTTCTAAAATTTATTCTAAGGTTTTAGGGGTGTTAAAGTGGCTTTCTAACACCTTCAAAGGAGTTTACACCCCAAAATGAAGGGTTTACGGCCCAAGCATAAGTCTTGGCCATAAACTCTCAATTGTCCCCGAAAATTCATGTTAAAAGTGTTCCAAGGATAAAGCAATTTTCCTAGAAGTCATATCTAAGCCTTATTTGTGTTTTGGAAGGGTTTAAGGTCATAAAAACCCCATATATATGAGTTTACGGCCCAAGCATGTGCCTTGGCTGTAAACTCTTTCAAGTCCCTCAAAATCCATGTCTAAAATGTTCTATGTCCATTCCATGAAGTCATTTAGCCATATCTAAAGTCTAGTTGTGGTTTGGAAGGGTTTTAGGGCTTAAAAATCCCTTAACTATGTGTTTACGGCCTAAGCTTCTACCAAGGCCGTAAACTCAGATTCAAGGCCTTAAATCATGATTAAATCCCGATTTTGGAAGCCAAATATGCTATACATTAAGGTTAGGAAGGTACTTATGGATTTGAGGCCTTAAAATTGAGTTTTGGACCCTTAAACTTAGATTTTGGTGAGAGGTTAGAGAAAGAGTAGTGAGAGAGAGAGAGAGAAAAAGCTTCAAATGAAAGGTTAAACACGTTTATATAGGTCGCCAAACTTGGACACGGTGGAATTCTACCCGATACCGGCATTAAACAGGGCTTTAGGTCGCACCCGATTAAGTTTCCGTAATCCGGCGAGGACATTTCTAAAATTTATGAAATAAACATTTTGGGCTAAAATCATGAGTTCCTAAGAGGTTTGGACACTCATTAGCATCAATTAAACATATAAGTTTGATTAACTTAACCCAAAAATGACATCGGAACGTTTCGATATACGGCGAGTTATACGGGTAGAATGGGTTTTCGGCGATGAACAACTTCGGGTTGTTACAACATAACCATATCTACTATAACCATCAGTAAAAGTCACACAGAAGCGGCTAGCCTCCCTTGTGGCAGTTCTGAAGGGTCCATACACATCTGTATGTATGAGGTCCAATAAACTTTCACCCTAGCACAAGTATCAGTGAAGGGTGACTTAGTCATTTTTTCAAGTAAACAAGATTCACAACTATCATCTGACCTTAAGTCAAATGACTCCAAGCCACCAGGCTTGTGGAGTTGGCCTATGCACTTCTTGTTGACATGTCAAAACGACAATGCCACAAGGAAGCCTTATCTAAACTAGTGGAATAATCGATATGCAAAACATTATTTCCTATGTTGTCTACAAATGACACAGTTTCATATACACCATCACAAGGTAATGCTTTAAAATAAAAAACATTATTATAAAAAACATTAATATCACCACATTCATTATCAAATGAAAAAGTAAATCCTTGTTTGTACAAACAGTGAAAACAAATAATATTTCTCGCCATTTCAGACGAGTAACAACATTTATTCAAATCTAACATTAATCCACTACTCAGCAATGAAGAATAAATTCCAATCTTGGTGACAGGTGAAGCTTTCCTATTCCCCTTGATCAAGTTTACCTTCCCGTGCTCCACATCCTCACTTCATCTTAGGCCCTGTAAATCAGAACATATATGAATACCATAACCTGTATCAAGGACAAAAGAATTAGTATGTGGTGAGTTATTAGACAATATAGATTAAATACCTGCATGGGTAGGTTTAACCTTCCCATCCTTAACATCTTGCAGGTACTTGGGGCGGTTTCGTTTCCAGTGCCTCTTATCATTACAATAGAAGTACTCAACTTCTTTTTGGTTGGAAGAGGGAGCGACAGAACCAACTTTGGTTCCACTCAAAGAAGAGCCATCAAGAGACTTTCCCTTGGTACCCTTAAAAAGGGTCTTCCTATTTTTCCCTTTACCTTGCCCGATTGCCAGAACAGGGGCTGTGGTAGGAGTACGAGTGGTAACAACCGATTTACCTTTGAGACCACTTTCAGCAGTCTTCAAAAGTCCTTGAAGCTTGCTGAAGTCAAATCAGAGGTGACAAATCACATTAATGAGTTTAATTAAATAATATCTATATTGATATTTATTGAGATTAATTTGAAAATGAAGTCCATGCGTGTTTGTTATTATCATCATTCTTGTAAGCTAGTATGGAATAGTCAAAACAATTAGCAATTCATTAGGAACTACTAAGCTTACTTATTTGAGGAATTTGGATTTGATCCTTGGTGTGGATATTCACAAAAGTAATTCAAAGTAAAGTTAAAAAAAATTGAGTAGAGAAGACAAGGGTAGAAAATCCAACTCATGGATCACTCTAGATATCAGTGCTCCAAATCATGAGCGGAAAAAGGTGAGAATGGAGTGAATGAAGCAGGGACTTTGATGATGCACTATTTTGTTGGGTTGAAAGTTAGATTGAATCATGGATCATTGATTCAAATGCATCATTTCATGCAAAACGTTACAGAAAAGGAAAGCTGAATTTTAAGCATTACAATGGAAAAAGTGAGGCTAGAAGATAACAAGACTCTCAATATAATAGGTGTTGGGGATGTTGTCCTCAGGACTACATTAGGTACATATTGGATATTGAAGAATATTATATACAAGTGTATATTCTAGAATTACATTGGATGTTGATATCTATATTGTAGTTGGATGAAGAAGATCACCATGTTGAGAAATCGACAATCTCATGTGAAAAGTAACAAAAAGGAACCTAGTAGTTGCTCGAGGGTAGAAGCAGGGAACATTATATATAGTTGTAGTTTCTAAATTTACGTAAATGAGGTTAATTTAGACATAAAAATGTCTATTATATGGAACCAAAGACTTGGACATATGAGTGAGAAAAGGACGAACATGTTAGATTCAAAAGGTAGAATTCACTGATTCAAATACTGTGACAGTTGAATATTGTGAGTCGTGTGATTTTGGCAAGCAAAAGAAGGTTAGCTTTATCAAGATTGGGAAGTTACAACTACTTCATTCTTATGTATATGTTCCTACATCAATCTGTTTATTACGAGGAAATCGGTATTGTGTTTTGGGTTTATTTTCTTAAACATAAATCTAAAGTTTTGAACCTTTAAAAAGTGGAATGCTCTTGTGGAAAATGAAACAAATATGAAGATCAAGATTTTGAAGTCACATAATGGGGGAGATTACAATAACATGGACTTTTTTATTGGGTAAATTACACGAATTGTCTATTTGGTTTGGGGTAGCATGCACTTTTTGTCCCTTAATTTTATTTATGTATTGGTGAGTTCCTTAAAATTTAATTGGTTGCGTAATTGGCCCTTACTAAACATAAACTGACATTTTTACCCTTATGGATTTCGTATTCGTATTCTATATTACTTATTTGCTATTATGATTTTATACGAATGTATGGGCTCATAGTTACCCTAGCCCTTATACTAATCCGTCCACCCTCTCCACCTTCTAAGCTCTCGTGTAATCTTCTATGGTTGTCGGAAGCTTGACTAATTTAGTTTTATTAACACGGTTTACAAGACTAGTAGTAAGAGTCTTGATTACATAGATTTTTTTTCAGTCATCTTCCTATTGAATTCTACACCTAAAAACTCGTAAAACCATTAAAATCCCAGACAATACAACATTAAATCTTTGAATTCGTATTCCATTGTGAATTCTTTTTTTTTCAAATCGCCAGAAAAATCTACCATACATAGAAGAATAACAAAGACCCGTATGGAACCTATGTACAAGTAAAATAATTGACTATGAATTCATTTTTACTCTACCATGGCTACTTGAATGTAAAAAATGATGATGGCGAAAACGAAGACCCACTTGTAAAAAAATTAAGATTCTCATCCTAACTAGCATATATGGGGTACTTATAATATAAAAGTAGAAGAATGACATACCTTTTCTTGTGGTTGCTTGCTTGGGGCTTCAAGAGCCTAGCACAAACAACGTGAATGGCTCAAGTGGAATCACAAATCACCTAAACGACTTGGAAGACTTTGAGAGAATATGATACAATCTAGAAATCGGCCAACTCTTGTTATCTCACACACTAGTACCATTTCAAGTGCCAAAGATATCATTATATAGTATGGTGGATTAGGGTTACATTCATGTAAACCCTAATACCCATGACCATTCAGTTCCATAGGATCCATGGGTTAAGCGCTCCATGGACTATCCATGCATGCTTTGCCCATCCTAAATGAACATTGGCCCATTCTATATATATATATATATATATATATATATATATATATATATATATATATATATATATATATATATATATATAGGGAAAAGATTAAATGAAAACACCTAAAAGGTTGAGAACGCGTGAGCAAGTATATTCAATTGTGATTGCATGTATTCATTTGAGGAGAAATGATAAATTTTTAAGCACAATCAACATGAATATGCTTTTTTTCTCTTCAATTGAAATTAAAGGCATAAAAATTTATCACTTCTCCACAAATGAATAATGGAATCACACATGAATATACTTGGTTCTCGCGTTCTCAACCTTTTTAATGTTCTCATTTGGTCTTACTCCTATATATATATATATATATATATATATATATATATATATATATATATATATATATATATATATATATATATAAGAGTCCATTTTAATTAGTTTCCTTTTGATTATTAAATTAATTCCAAATTAATTGTTGATTAATACTAATTAGATAGTATGATTTCATATTAATATATTATAACTTATAATATATTAATAAATCATAAATATACTATTCTCAAAAGACTATCCATACAAATTGTTCCAATGAAGTGCAACCCAAATGGACCATGCCGGGTCGGGTCAAGTACATACCAAATATAATTATGGACTTAGACACCTAATCCAATAGGACAGTGAATCCCGAAAAGATCTATTCACCAATCTCATGCTCTCCATCCAGGAGACTCTAGTTATACTGTTATAGGATTTAACCCGCACCCTGAAGGGTACAATTGAAGTGATGTCTCACAACCCTGTAGTAACTAGTTTATGTGTAGTGTTATGCTCTCTTGTATTTGAATCCATTTGTATACTTGTTGTGTAACAATACTTATACTTAGATAATTATCTAATGTTGTACTCTTGAAATCCGTATGTAAAAATGTATATGATAAACTAAGTCTGTCATAGTTTATATTTTTGTTAATGTATAAGCTCTAAATTTGTAAAACTGAGTAATGAATTCCCAAACTATACCTATTATAGTTTTCATATATGTTATGTACTCGGTTCGTGTATTGATCTGAAAACTATGCAATTTTGAGTGTAATTTGGAAACGTCCCTTATACTCAACATGTTACAAAAGGGATAAAATATCTAAATATTTTATAAAATGTGGAAATCTTTTGATTGTATCAATTGCATAAGTTTTAAACATGTTGAAATTCTTTTGTATAAGCTCACAAAATCATTTTTGTTTGGCTTGTATTCTTCCCCTGAAAACGTTAAAATAGTAAAAGCGTAAGGGAATGAACTCCTTGTTGGTTGCGTGTATGTCGGACCACAAGACTGGAATGAGGACCCTGGAGTTGTTGAACGTGAAGTTAACGGGATCCTAATAATAATTAAACACATATTTGTATTTAAATTAGTAAATCCATTAGTTAAAGTGTTATAAACGTTATTTTTGGATAAGGAATTTTACCGAGGATTGATCGAAGTGGAAAAGTGGGTTTACAACCAAGATTCCCGATAGAAGGCTGATTGCGGCCGTGAAGAGATTACGGTCGTGAACTGTTCTCGATCGTGAACGAGTTACTACCTTTGATGTATTTACGGTCTTTGAAGGGTTCATGGTCTGTTCATGGTGTTCTCGGTGAAAATATAAAGATTTGAAGGGTTTATGGTCGTGAACTGATTTCGGCGCTTGAAGATTTGAAGATTTGAAGGGTTTATGATTGTGAACTCAAGAACAACAATACTTGATTTGATGAAAAGACAGATGTTTGATGCTCCAAAATGAGGTCTAAGGTGGATTGAGTGATAGATGAAGAGAAACTTGGGTTTTTCGGGTGATGGTTTTAGAGAGAGAAAGTGTGTTTTCTGTCAGAAAAGTGTAAATGAGGGTTAAAGCATATTCAACATGAGGTCTAAGGTGGATTGAGCGATAGATGAAGAGAAACATATATATATATATATATATATATATATATATATGTCTTTACTATGATATAAAGCATATTCAACATTTCTTGAAATTTAAGAGATACAAAACACAATACATCATATACAACCATGTTATGCTTATAATACTAAACGTATCCATTTAATTAAATTAAATAAAAAAACAGAACATACCAATGAAGCAGCACGAAAACCCTAATTGGATGCTCCTCTTGTCTCCCACACCACCATCGTCCCAGCAGTGTACCATCAGTTTATCCATATGAATCCTTATCCAGCGGTGATTTAAATGATAGATAGTTGAATACCAAACTCCCCTTATTCTCGGCCCCTATCTCTACCATCTCCTCCTATATTTTACTATGATGTGCTCCAATTCAAAAAACCTGATCGCACTTCAACACCATCACCACCACACCAAAACCCTAGATGTGTGTATATTTTGATTCAGGTTATGTTGAGCTTGGTTATATTGTCGATTTAGGTATTTTCGAGCAAGGCTATGCTTTTGATTTCGCTCCTTTCCACTCAACCTCACTTGAAATCTTCATACTGTAAGAATAAGTTAAGGTACAAAATGCTACTCCTTTAATTCTTCTTTCTGATTTTGTGATCTTTCAATAACACGAGCTGATTTTTTGAGTGTTTCTTGAAGATTTGTTTTTTCTTTTTTATAATTAACAGAGTTCAAGTGGTAGTGTTTTGAAGGAACTAAAGGGTTTGCAGATCTGGTCCTTTAACCACAAAGAATGTGATCGTCTCTGCCTCCTTCAACCACCAAATTCTTTTCTTTCTCTGGTACGACATCTCTTTTCTGATTTACTAAATTTTACTCGCAAATACTCACATTGATTTCTTTCCAATGAACATGTGACATTCTCTGATCTTGCCGCTGCCAGAGCTTTTCTATTTGTGCAAGATCTGTGATGAATCTTTTTTTATATGATGATAACGATTTGCTATAAAGTATGTTGGTGCTAATGTATTGAAGAAGGTAGTAGAAATTGCTCAAGAATTACAAGGTACCAATGGCAAATATTCTGCTTTGGTCCCTTCCTAACCAAATGATCGAGATTCTTTCCTATTGCTTTCAGATTCAGGTTAAAAGTGTCCATGTTGGTAAATCACTACTGAATTTGTGGTTATATTTTAGTTTAAAATAACATATCTTTCCTCTGTAATATTTTGGCAACCAAAAGATGTGATGCAACATTCATCTTACTCTCCACCATCAACACTTGATAATAATGTTGGGCTTACACTGTGAAAGGTATATATTTTTTGTAATATTCATTTTTTGTTAACGTTTACTTTTTGACCAAAAAAAATCAAAATTGAGCATGGCTGAATGTGCCTAAAGAGAAAGTTGTGTGCCTTTTGAATCTTGTGTATATTGTATCTTATCTTTTTTTGGTGTATTTAGCTTTTGCAGAATATTTTCCCTTTATTCGAAATCATTTTTCTTAAGGCTAGAGGTGAATGAATATAATACACCTGAGGAAATCTAAGACATGGTGCTAAGATGTGTCAGCTAAAGAGCTTATAGTATTGGGGATTTTTGAACTAATGTTGAAGTATTTTATGGATTTCAACATTAATTGATGTTCTGTAGAGTAGATAGCGTGTTACAATGCAGATTGTGTCGATTAGGAGGCTGACAACAAGGTCAAAACAATGTTATAAAATACATATGTTTATAACCAGACATACGAACTAACATATTATGGAACACCATAACGAACTCATAGATGTAAATATTTTACTTATTCAATGTAATGGTTGTGTTTACTTTGATTAGTATGATGCAATTGTTGTGATACTATACATGACGTCCTCCACCTCCGAACGTTACCGCCGTTCGGTTTAGGGGTGTGACATAATCTAGAAACCCTAATCAACCTTGAGTGATCTTGAGCTATTTCTTGCCATTTTTGTGATTTAAAGCTAGAAGAAGGAAGGTTGGAGATCCAGATCTAAGGACTCATTTCTGTCTTCATAGAGGTATAAAGCTTATACCTTGGTTGTTATTCACTTAGATCTCCTTCTTAGCTTTTATGTTGTCATTTTGGGCCATTTCCGAGGTCAATCCGAGATGTGAACCCTTGGAGATGAAAGGACTTCAGATTTGGGCACTCTTGAGCTTTGGAATCTCAAATTTGCCACCTTTATTCAGCCATGGCCCCATTCTATGACTTAGACCTTCATTTTGGCTTGTATTGGGTGTTTTAGCTTGATAATACCATGCATGTACGTAAAGTTAGCAAATTTACGTGTAATGGTAGTCTAAGGAGTCCAGATTTATGAGTTAGAAGCATTACAATGGATATGTCACATGGAGGACTCGACAAGTTGTTTTGCGACTCCGTGAGTCGGGTCATGAACCCTAATTCCATTTCTGGTTATGAGTGAAACCATTGAGTTTAGAAGATGACTCGGTGAGTTGCTCAAGACTAGGACTCAGAAGCTGAAGAACTCGACGAGTCCAAGGAGGAACTCGACGAGTTAGAGTCGATATGTCCTGATGTTATGATAGGAAGAACTCGACGAGTATAGGAATGGACTCGACGAGTTAACTTAGTTGACCATGTGTCTGAGGTGTTCGCGAACTAGCCGAGTTGGGAGATGACTCGACGAGTTGGGATTGACTGGGAGTTGACCTTGATATTGACCTTGACCATGATGTTGACTTTGACCATGGGTAAAATGGTCATTTTTCCCTGAGAACGATTATGAGATTTTGACTAAGTATTCTTATGATATTGATAGCTGGGGAGTCGTTGGAGCAACTATTAGATATTCCTCGCCACGAGTTTTTGCAGACAGCTTTGCGAGGTGAGTTTTCTCTTGTAGGAACGCATCTAAAGCACCAAAGCCAGAACGTTTAAGTTAGTAGCAGTTCCGCATTATGGTCGGATGCCAAGCGTAGCTCGATGTAGAGTTATATGTTTCTTTTCGGATCTCGATCCGATGTCAGGGCGGTCCTAAGGAATGCTTGTATGTTTGTATGCTCGATGTCTTTGAGATTCTTGCATGTATTTGTTATGTGTTAGGAGTTCCAGACTTCGGTGTGATGTCGGGGTGGTTCCCGAGGAATGTTAGTATGCTTCCGGATTTCGGTCTGATGCTACGGTAAGCCCAAGGAATGTCTTGTTAGTAGGATATGATAGTATGTTTCCGAATCTCGGTCCGATGTCGGGTGGGACCCGATAAAGGTTTTCATGTTAGTATATGTGTGATGTTATATGTTAGTTGATATGTTATTATGTATGTCGAGATCTGCTCGATGGCGGGCGGGGCCCGATGCCGGAAAACACGATGTCGAGCAAGAGTCGACGTAGCATGGGCGGGGCCCAAAATATGTTATATGGTATGTTTATTTATGTGGTAGTTTGGGGAGACTCATTAAGCTTCGTGCTTACAATTTTCAGTTTTGGTATCAGTTACTTCCACTAGGAAGGGGAAGGTGTCACACCCCAAAACCGGAACGGCAGAAACGTTCTGGGGTGGATGACGTCATGTCAAGTATCACAACACATGCATATAGTAATCAAAGTACAACAAAACATTGCATTAATAGTAATAGTTTCACATGGTTACATTACAATACATCGAAGTAATACAAGTAAATATAATAAGTACAACAAGGTACTCAGCCATCTTCATCAACAACTCCGGGATGTACCTGTCTAATTGTTGACCTGAGAATACAAGTTATTTGAAAAGCGAGTATCAGCATTTTTACAAATGCTGGTGAGTTCATAAGTATTTAGTGACATTTATCCAAATAACTTTATAAAGTAGTAGTTTAAGTGTTTGCTGTGTATTAGAGTTCTTTCCAGAAAATCCTATATTTTCTTGAATAGAGCAGCCTTCTACCAAGACTGGTCAGTGTTATGTGGTAAAAAGTCATTTTCTCTAAATTGCTATCATTATTAAAATACCGAATTTGGTTATTGAGGAAAGCAAACGACATCAGGGAATAACATATGCCTCAGCAGTGAGGACTGCTGACTAAGGCAAGGAATCATAGACTCCAGGAAAGTATCGAATGAACAACACGCCTGGTTCAGTCTATTAAATAGAGACACAGACTCCAGACAGTATCAAATGAAAGATACATTTTGTAAGGTCAAAGATAGTGAATACAAACCCCAGACAGTATCAAATGGAAGATACGTCTTGTAAGGTTAAAACAGAGAATACATACCCCAGACAGTATCAAATGGAAGATACGTCTTGTAAGGTCAAAACAGTGTGACTCTGAAAAAGTGATACCAGCATACAGTCTAAATTGCCGGTGTGATACCGTTACCTTAAAGCCATGGATTATAAGGTAACCCGGGATACTCGTAACCATACTGACTAGAGTTCCGGACGCCCTACAAGCATCTATAAGATGTGACATTTGTCACCCGTTGGCTTGGTAGGTCGGGACTGTAGCTAGCAGTCTGGGTGCGGGGTTGTCAATCCCGTATAGATCTATACACACAATGTCCGCTCTCCCTACAGGAGACTCTGGTTACCAACTAGACGACGGAGAAGGCCGTGTACTAAAGATGCATCCCAAATAGTGGGTAGAGACTTCCAAATAGTGGGTAGTGTGTTTCTAATGTAAGTGTAGATTAGAGGTAGAGACTCTTAACTGAACCGACTAGAGCATTCCTGTACGCTCATACTCATATACATAGTGTATAACTAATAAACCAAACGACCTTCGGACGGCCATCCGATCCCACCAGACCACATATCAACGAAGAAAAGGAAATAGGGCGGACGAACCTGCCTAAGTCTTTCAGTCATTACTTATATGTATCTATATAAGCACAGACATACATCTAACTACGACTGAGTGTGTATCAAGTAAAAGTGATTCTTGTGAAGTAGGAGTGTCTAACAAGTGAAGTAGGAGTGTCGAACTTGTATACGCGTATCACGAAGTAGAGACGACAATAAGTGAAGTAAGAGCGTATCGAGTATAAGTGAAGTAGAGGCGATATCAAGTATAAGTGAAGTAGAATCGTATCACTAAGTAAGAGTGTGAATAAGTAGAAGCGTCCATCAGGTATAAGTGTATCACGAAAGAAATGCGTTATCAAGTAGGAGTTTTAAATAAGTAAATGCGAAGCAGCAGTAACAAACAAGTAAAAGTATACATCGTGAAAGGAACTTTGATGAAAACCTTGGAAACCTTTATATTTAGGAAAATTGCATTTGGTGTTCTTGGTAAAATAAGTTTGAAAGCCTTTAAAATCTTTGGAACCTTTATAAACCAGTTTAAAATGAATTTAGATAAAACAGCATAAGTAAGAGTTTTGAAACAATTGAAAACCTTTATAGTGTCCTACTCGGTAAAACAGTTTAAAGTGTGGTAAAATCTTGTGCATGCGGGTGATCAATCACATGTGATTGATATGATAACTGGCATGTTTAACTTGTATTCCCCCCTATAAAACATGTAAAATCATTTAAAAGGTTCATTCAGGGGTTTGAACTCACCTGGTGTAAGTAGGTCCGACGAAGGTGCCGTTTGGGCGTTCGGTGTCACGTAAGGACTCGAACACACTCAATGACCTATTTAACATATGATAACATATGTTCACATACAATTAGTATATTTAACACTAATTAAACAAATATACGCGCTCAAAGGAGCGGAAAACAATTTGGTTAAGTGTTTGGGTGTCCCGAGTAGCGTCTAAGGGTGTGTATGGCTTAGGAATGGAGTTTACTCTCCGAGAGTAAACCCTTAACACTTAGTTTACTGCCCAGGGACTACTCACCATGAGGGGTTCTAGTGTGTTTTAGGCTTCTAGCTTGTTCATGGGATTTTTCTAAGTACAATTCCAAAAAGGCATGAGTGGGTTTAAGGCTTCTAAGGGCACCTTATAGGAGTTTACGGCCTAGGGACAACTCCTAAGGGAGTTTACGGCCGTAAACTCTCATATCATGGATTTAATGAAGTTTTAAGCCCTTAAATCATTCCTAGCATTTTATAAAAATAGCATAAGGCCATTAGGGGGGTAAAAACCAACATTTGGGCATGTTTTGGAGAGTTTACGGCCTTGGCACATGTCTGGGCCGTAAACTCCTTTTTATCCCTCCATTTCTTGTGTTTGAATGATCTAAACCCTAAATGGTATGTCCCTAATTTATGTATGAAGCCCAACGGTGGTTTGGGAGTGTTTTGGAGGCATTTTGACATACTTTAGAGGTGTTTACGGCCTAAGCATGTGCTTGGCCCGTTAACTCTCTTTTATGCCTCAAATTATTGTGTTTTAGTGTTTAAACACTCCTAGGCTAAGACCTCAATTTATTTCTAAGCCTTTAGGGACATTTTGGGGTCATTATGGCCTCTTTATAGGGGTTTACGGCCTAAGGAAGAGCTTAGGCTGTAAAATCCATTCTAACAGCCTCTAAGTCGAATTTTTGGGCTATACAGATGAATCAATATGTTTAGAATAAGCTAGGGTAAGCGGACTTACGATTTGGAAGCGTTTGATTGCGGATTCGGGGCGAAAACGAGTCTAGAGAGAGAGTATAGAGAGAGAGGGTGGAAAAGCTCCAAATGGAGTTTACTCCCCTTTATATATGGGTGGGAGTTGGAGCTCAGTGGAATTCTACCCAATACTGCCGTCAGACGGGGCTTTTGGTCGCACCCGATTTAGTGGTCGTAATAATAAAACTTAACATTTTTCCAAATAAATGGAAATGTGTGTTATGTGTTTTTATTTCTTTTTATCACGACTTAACGGCATATTAAATGTAAACAAATGGAATGTTTATTAAATTGACGACCTCTAATTAACAGAACTTTTATAAACTGGAATATTCTGTTATCGGTAACGGGGAAATGTAACGGAACAACTTGGGTTGTCACATCATCCCCCCGTTAGAGGGAATTTTGTCCCGAAATTCAGGTCTAGGCAAGGAAGTAGGTATGAATGGCCAAGTAGAGGTAAGAGAGTACTTCATGTACGGTTTTCCTCGCATTCCCAAGTGATCTCTGGTCTGTGTTTGTCATTCCAACAGACCCTCACATACGGGATGCGGATTCCGCCTCGTGTAGCTAGTGGGTTCCAACTGGTGTATCTACAAGGTTAGGGTTCTCAATGGATTCTATCAAGATGAGTGAGGCACGAAGAGTGACGTCGGGAAATCACATATCAAGTCTAAGAAGTGGATCGACCGGGTATGAATCTTGGGGTATATCCGAAGGTAGTAGCGGCCTGAAAAGGGTTGGACCAAGTCTCCATGAGAATTCTCAGATGGTCCTAAGCTCTCAGAATTGGTAGAGATTTTCAGTACTAAGAACATAGCGTACTTCTATGGCAAGATCATCACTAGCGTGATCGCCATTCCGAAGTTCCTAATGTTCTCTCTCGTACTGGAAGTGTAGTCCTTCAGGTTGGTTCTTAGGAATCTCGAGTGGTCTTTGGTTTCGCGTTTCCAGTCAACTGGCCGATACAGACTTTCTAGATCGTCGAGTGGGTTGCGTGACTATGTCTGCTTGCTATAGAGTGTCTATCTCAAGCTTGTTCAAAATGGATCTGCACTAAAGAATCTTGAGATACGGAAACATTGAGGGTCGGGGAGATAGGGTTTCACTAGACGAGTGTTGGACTGTCTCGGGAGGTGGTTCTACTATCTCTGCGTGAGGTAGTATCCGTGGAACACCTAATAGTCCAATGGATCTCTAAGACTTTGGTTTATTCTAGCGTGGAAAGTGCATGTTCCTGCGTAACCCTTCGACTAACACCAACGCTGGTGTCAAGTCTATAATCTCTTCGGGATCTGGGTCATGAGGCTCAACGCAACTACTATCGCACTTTGATCAAGGATTCTTGGCTGTGGAGGTTACCCTGTGGTCCTCGATATCCTAGTGTTCACTTCGTAAAGTGTAATTCATCGTCTACAGGGCGACGACGATTTCCTCCTTGTGAGAGGGTGGAGGATGATAAGCACCACTTGTCTATAACCGGGTGGACGAGGTGCCTGAGTAGTGCGAGCACCTACTGCAACTACTCTTCTGAAGGTTCTGAGTTTCCTCGGTCTAGGTCAATTCTAGTGAGTATAGGGTCTCATCCCTCGGAACTTTACTAGCTTAACCCGCAGTGATTCTCTTGACTCTGGCTCCTATGTTATGGAATAGGGTGAAGGGCTTTGCTAAGAGGTTCGTGGTAGAGCTCAAGCAGTATACAATTGAGGTCGACAGGATGTTCAGCTGTGCGACTCCACCCCAAACCCACAACCCAACGAGGAATAAGGAATAGGGAGGAAACACACACCTTAAATCTTTTTGATCTCAATTATATGCCACCTTTATGCATATACCTAGTTATAGTGGTCAGTCTCATGAGTTCTTTTCTTTGGGTTCACGAACCGGATGTGCGAGGTGCGAAGGGTCTTTCTGGGGAATTTACGAAGTATGCTTCGGTTGGTTGTCGTCTATTGGAGTTTCTATAGTGTCCTTCGCTTTGGTGTTCATCTGACTACGAGGGGTCGGTCGACGGCGCGTGGTACCCTCTCTTGGGTACTTCGGAAGGTTTGAGATAAGATTGATGCATCGCATTAGGTTTGATTATTTGTGTTAGGTTTAGGTTTGGGAGAACCTTTCTTTGCCGACATGGCTACGTAGAAAGTTCTTTTACACAGCACTCAAGATGAACACATGGTTGAACGAAGTCAAACCATGATCGATAGGGCCGTCGAAGTTGGCACACTTCGACATGATATAAAGTGAAAACCAACATTTGGGCATTTGGGGGGGAAAAATAACATTTGCGCATGTTTTGGGGAGTTTACGGCCTTGGCACATGTCTGGGCCGTAAACTCCTTTTTATCCCTCCATTTCTTGTGTTTGAATGATCTAAACCCTAAATGGTATGCCCCTAATTTATATATGAAGCCCAAGGGTGGTTTGGGAGTGTTTTGGAGGCATTTTGACATAGTTTAGAGGTGTTTACGGCCTAAGCATGTGCTTGGGCCATAAACTCTCTTTTATGCCTCAAATTATTGTGTTTTAATGTTTAAACACTCCTAGGCTAACACCTCAATTTATTTCTAAGCCTTTAGGGACACTTTGGGGTCATTATGGCCTTTTTTTAGGGGTTTACGGCCTAAGGAGGAGCTTAGGCCGTAAACTCCATTCTAACAGCCTCTAAGTCCGATTTTTGGGCTATACACACGAATCAATATGTTTAGAATAAGCAAGGGTAAGCGGACTTACGATTTGGAAGCGTTTGGTTGCGAATTCGGGGAGAAAACGAGTCTAGAGAGAGAGTATAGAGAGAGAGGGTGGAAAAGCTCCAAATGGAGTTTACTCCCCTTTATATATGGGTGGTAGTTGGAGCTCAGTGGAATTCTACCCAATACTGTCGTCAGACGGGGCTTTTGGTCGCACCCGATTTAGTGGTCGTAATAATAAAACTTAACATTTTCCAAATAAATGGAAATGTGTGTTATGTGTTTTTATTTCTTTTTATCACGACTTAAACGGCATATTAAATGTAAACAAATGAAATGTTTATTAAATTGATGACCTCTAATTAACGGAACTTTTATAAACTGGAATATTCCGTTATCGGTAACGGGGAAACGTAACGGAACAACTTGGGTTGTCACAGAAGGCCTCGGGATGATCACATGGCACACACCACAGTTTCAGCCTGGGATGTTTAGACTCTGATATTTTCTCATATTATTTTGATATAGTATTTGATAGAATGTTCTGGGATACATTATTTATGGTTTTCTTTTTGAGGATGGATGACTTATGGTTTTATTATGAATGATTTAAAAACGAAAGTTTTGAACCGTATTTTTGGGATGTTTCAGCTATTTTGTAGTGTTAATATATTTCTTACATGGAACTTTTTTTTACATAATCATGTAACGTTATAAAATAAATGTTAGATCATAAAGGAAATATTTTAAAAATGTTTTTTGAGGGGTAAAATAGTAAATTTTCATAGTCAGTCAGATGTAAAATCAAATAAGTTCTACTCAAAAGTTAACCCAGTGGGTCTCTACCCCAGTCAACCACTATCAAACGATCTCTCATAGATTATAATTGTTACTTACCAAACGTATATGTAATAAAATAATTCAAAATATATTTATGATGCTATATTGCTGCATTAACTTGTCAATGAAATCAATAATCAAAAATAGTTTTGAAATTTGCCTATATTTGGTAATTTTATATACGTTATTTTATCAATTAATTTTAAAATCATCAAAAATGCAAGAAACATAAGGTTGCTCTCATAGCCATGTTGTAGGAATCATAGTCAAAAAGAACATGGAACATGCTTAAACCTGGAACAAAACCAGAATAGGGATCTATAATCTTTTCTTTTATGTATGAAGGGGGCAACTTCATTTGGAACGTCAATCTCATACCCAGAACATTGTACCGGTTACTCCGATACGAAGTACTGTATATAAATTGAAAAATATACATTTTTATTTAGTAATGTATAAAAGTAAAAATTATATTAGGTAAAACATAATTATTTCAAATTTCATAACGTCAAGAAAACATGGTTCTTTAACAAAATAGTAAAAAACACGAACATAACATGAAATTAATCAACCATTTTCCTTCCCATTCCCACCCACACTAGCATCATCTTCGTCTAAATTCTATCGTTACATGATCTCGAATCTTGCACTTGGCCCTTCCAAATATGCATTTTTCAGATTCATATCCCATTTTTTGTGTGGGCCCGTTTTGTAACTTTTAGAAAAATGTGATTGTAGGTGAATATTAGAATGGATAAACACAAGTTTGTTAGCCCTTTTACTATTTAAGCGGTTTCCCTTAACATTCTTTATGTGTAATGTCCTAATTTTCACAATAATTTTTTAGATAAAAGCTATTTTAAATGTTCAACCATCCACAAAACTATTATTTCAAAACGTAAACCCAAAAAGAAAATAAGAGTATCATAACATTGCGGAACGTTAAACATAAAAATTATTGATTGATATGTGCAATCATGTGTTCGCCTTCGCGCGATCCTCAAAGGTACCTGAAACATTTAACCCACAAATGTAAGCCAAAGCTTAGTGACAAATATATCACAAATAACTATATATAACTACAACGTGTCCGCAACAATCTCTTGTCCAGATCAACCCACAACAACGGGTATGTATCAACCCCGAGTCCGTATCAACCCACAACAAAGGATGCAATATATAATCCTCAAGCAAGACCCTACTAGTTTAGAGAACAACCATGACATAAAAATTATGCGATAAGTAATACAATAAGAAAACGCACCTCGTAGATAGACCGGATAACCAACACCACACGTAAACACCAGTAGATCGGTTTCACACACCACCTAGAAATTAAACCAAAGGTCAACCACAACTATGACCTAAAACCCTAAAGTTTGACACAAGGTCAAAGTTATTAAAAAAGTCAACAGGCGCTCCATGCTTTTTGTGGGTGCCTTTCGCCCAGAAAAGGACAAAATGGTCGGGATCTTATGCTGAAACAAGAACATTCAAGAAAACCTAAAAGCGCGTTGCGCCATGGTATGTGCGTCGTGTCCGGGTCTTTCCCACAAAGTGAAAAGACTTAATCTATTAAATTTAAACCCCAAACTTCTATATCTAATCCTTGAAAATTTCTTAGTTAATAAAGTTTGAAACAATACTCATTAAGTCACTCTACTAAACTAGGATCGAAACATTTTTACTCTAAATGACTTAAATATCCCACATAACTTGCATAGCTTAGAGGACATGCACAAAACACTAACTATATAACTCCAAGAGGTCCATAAGACAATTCTATGTGCTCAAAGGGAGTTGTAGTCATCACAACTCCAAGCTCACCACCAAAAACATACCATAAGTGCATTTAATGACAATAAGCAAGATCTAGAAAACTAAAAGGCACGATTAAAGCAATCCCAAAGAAGGATGCAAACAAATAAGAAATGAATAAAGTTCCATATGTCACAAGAATTGGTTGTTTGATGTATGTTATGGAATATACTATGCCATATGTTGCTCTTGGAGTGAGATTTATTAGTTGATTCATGTCAAATCAAGGAAATAAACATCGGGTAAGAGTCAAGTGGTTTCTATGCTAGTTGAAAGGCACTCTTTTGGTTGCTTTATATTTCAATAAAAAGAACACATATGTAGATTTTGGGAGATTGGATAGATTCAAAGAAAATAACACAATTTATGTGTTCACTATTGTGAGTACATCCATCAGCCAGATGTCCAAATTAAAAAAGATTGTTTCTCTATCAATCATAAAAGTATAATATATGGCAGTTAAAAAAGTTGCCACATAGCTTATATGGTTGAAGAACTTCGAATCAGAGTTGGGCAAGAAACAATATAACTATGTCCTACATTGTGATAACCAAAATGCAGTTAACATGGACAAGAATATAGAGTGTCATACCATTGTGATAACCAAAGTGCAGTTTACCGGTTCAGGGGTAGTCAGTTTTCTAGAAATGCCAAGGCCAATGAATGGTTTTATGAAAAATGACTAAATAGTAAAACTCAACATTTCAATTTTTTTTAAGTGTGAAAAACTGAAATAAATCTAATTGTAGATAGTAATAATCGTCTGATTAATAAAAAAACATCAAATGGTGTCGTTTCATTAGAAATTTTAAATATCAATTTGGTTGCTACGGTTACCAAAATAGAGAAACATTTATGTAGTTTGTCCACTATTTTATTATTCAATCTCAAAATACATGCACCCATTATTTGTTTGAGTTTCTTACCGTTAGGCAACGGTCACTCTTGTAATTAATTCAAACTTAAATAAGACTATGAAGAATATGTCCGTTTTGTAACGGTCTAAAAACTACATATTTATAGTAACAAATTCTTCGTCAATCTACATACTTTTGCCATTACACTCCTCCCCTCCCCTCTTGAATTCCTTATCTTCAAAGTATACTCTTTCACTTTCTAATTTGTTCTCCATATCATCATTTTCGTAATTCGTTCAAGTAGTCTCTCTTTGCTTAGATGTAGCTTTGTTGATGATTACTTTATTCAAGACAACTTGTTGACAACCATATGATTGTTTTATATACCCTCCGGACCTATAAATCCTATTAAGCTCTTCTTAGCTTATTTGATTTCCTTTTTCCGAAAGAAAAAACATGTATTTGGCTACCTTATGTGTAAGTCTTCCTAAATTTATTGCAGCTGACATATCTTGGATCAACAAATCATGCATTGAGGAAGGGAATTGAATTTGCCTGGGCTCAGAAAGTCTCTAAAGAAATTGGTGAGTATAGTTATCTTGTATAGTGATCCCCATGATAACCTCAAGCTGCTCGAAACCTTTTGGTATTGTGGTCGATTGAAATGCCAAGCCGACCATAATCTGATTCTAGACATGGATTCCAATTACATGGCTCCTGATTCCTATTCTTTCTGTACAAAGTTAGGGATCTTGTTGCTGTAAATAACAATTTCATAAAAAGCAAGCTTACTTGAAATGTCTAAGCTTAAAATAGCAATCTTTCTTGCTCCTGATTCCGGACCCATACAAAAACTACCCCCTGAGCAGAAAGTTTCACATATGGGTCCTCCAAGAACACCAACAGCTTCACCCATGGACACCCCATGCATGTACAAATTGAATAATTTTTTTGAGTACTGATCGTTATACATATATTTTCTGTTTCAGGAAAAGTCATTACCATCAGAATTTGCTAACGCAACAGTAAATTGAAGTTTCTCATTGATTTCTGTATGTTTTCCTAAACAAGAGAACACCTTACAGAAGTGAGGCTTTTCCATCAACCTTCTAAAGATAGAAGCAACTGCAGGTTCTAGATGAGTACTCTTCAAGTGTTTTTCAAAAATCTTGAAGTGAAGTATGCAGTACTCAACAAGTAATATGCTTTCTTCTGTTCCACGTTCAATCTACTGCAAAAGGAGAACATTATATGAGTTTGAGATGGATGCTTTGCGATACATTGTCAATGTGTCATTGTACTGTTCTATTCTTGCATGTGCTTTGATGTATAGAATTTCATAGAACATTTATAAAGCTCCAAGACTTCCATATTTAGAATAGTTAAAAAGACAACTAAATACTTCCCTTATAATATTTTATAATCTTCAAAAATACTCAGACATAAAAGATAAACATAATTTCCCATTAATTTTGAATCTCGAAAGATACGAAACCTAAATAAAAGCAGTCAAGATATTGATACCTTAGAACCGCCGGATTTGAGGTTAATGTTCAGAAATCACCGAGACAGATGGAACAGGAAGGATGCGCAAATGACGATGTAATGATGTTTGATAATATGTTTTACAGGTGTAGAAATTATTTGGCTCTGACGATGCTTCTTTGCTAATTAAATCTTCATTTAATAAGTGCACTTTTTTATCGGTTTTTTATGACTTTTATTGGTAAGGCGATCATTAGAGGTATTTGAAGAAAAAGAGGAAGCACACCAGGTATTTGACAAAATGCCTATTTGTAATTTGGGTATTTGTAACTAGAACTTTCCCCACCAACAGATACCTGGACAATTTCATTGAGATCATCGTCTCTCTGAGGCACCTCAAGAGCCATTGTCATGATGCTAATGAAATCTAAATCGAATGATTCTAGAGCCTGAACAACCAATAAACTTAACAGACCAAAAAAAAAACAAAATACCCTCTAAAACAAGTACTACTGCCGGTGCCCAACTTAGACCCACTCACATCGCGTATCTATGTAAAGATAGCTTTGATACTTTTTTTCGCAAATAGAGAAAAACGATGTAACTTAGGGCAATGTTTGCGAAAACTTTTTATGACTTTGAGATTATGAAGAATATGAATTATTGGAAGATGATGAATTTTTTTAAAGCATCAAGATGAAATCAACCATCAAAGACGAAGTTAAAATTAAAAAAAAAAGTTACTTAAAGAACATATATATAATAAAATAATTTAAATTATATTTATCAGACAATATTAGACTTTGTATGGTTTTCTTTTAGTATATTAGGGACTGTTTGATGTGGTTTCTAATTGGTTCCAAATGGGGATCGGGTAAAAAAACCAATTATACATGTTTAATATTGCTTTTTAACTACTGGACTCGGTCCAAAGGGTTGAATCGGTCCATGATTTGGTTTTCTCTTCAAAACTGAAGGACCTACTCTTTCTTCCTTCTTCACTTGCCATCACCCCAGATAACAATTATGGATCAAACAAGCCCTTGAAGGTTTTTTCTTCTTATTGTTGGTCGAATGATTATTGTTACTTCTATGTTTATGTTTGGTTAAGTTATATAATTTTGATTATGCGCAAAGGGGAAACCAATTCTGATTGAGCTTAGAAACGAGGATGTTGCTCCTGGCTTGAAAATGAATGAACTGTAGATATGTTTTCTAACGTTCAAAATCAATATGATTTCTGAATATTTCTAACCTTCAAAATCGCCAAGAAATCGACATGATATGCTTCCATAGAATATGACTGTTGCGTCTAACATTCCATTGCCGACTCGACATCCTTCAATTTCATTCGGATTTACTCCAACTGTTCTCAATTTTGTAGTCACACAAACGGTGTCACCTTCTTGTTTTTCTTTTAAACCAGCTCACCGGGTACCAAAACTACAAACTCGTCCGATTTGTTGGTCATTTGATTTTAAAAACACAAATCATTTGATTTTAAAAATATGGTATTTCACTTGTTCATCCGGTGTTCTTGCTCTTGTTTTCTCTACAGATGTGACTTATATTTGTTTGGTTTCCATCGGTAAGTTGATACTTTTTATTTGGTGTTAGGTGTTTAGTAAAATGCCACAATAAGTTTTTTTAAGCCGAGTAATGATGTAAGTTTTGGATTGATTAATGCATACAATTTGCTATTTGTTAGGATAATGGAAGTTGATTAGTTATATAATACATTGGTTATGTGTGATGTTGAGAACTTTGACAATTTTATCCTTACATTGAAGTGATTCTTGTTGGTATTGTAACACCTGTTTCTGGTATGCACTTAATTCATTTATTTACTCATTTTGGAAGGGCTACTCGATGAGTTGATGGCCCTAACTCGCCGAGTAGAAGGAAGTATATTCGCGGGCTTTAAGTGAGCTACTCGACGAGTCGCAGCCCTGACTCGACGAGTAGGACAGACCGGATGAAACCCTAATCTTTGAGTTTTCACCCTATTTAAGCATCATATTTGGCCTCCATCCGAACCTCCATCACTTCCAAACCCTAATCTGTGACAACCTGAAACTTTTTCCGTTAACGTTAGCCCGATTCAGTCAAATAAATTTTGAATTTTATTTTGTTCCGTCAAATTCTTATAGCTTGAAAAATCATTAATTTATATAACTAAATTTTATATAAGAGTCGGAACCAAAAATCATACAAAAACCCGAGTTTTTCTTCAAAAATCAGCAAAATTCGGTCTGAGTGGTGTTCACGGCTATGAACCCAATCACATCCATAAAATGATCACGGGTGGTGGACCCCCACCACCGACCATAATCCCAACCTATATATACGAGTTCCCACCCTCATTTACACATTTCTGGCCGAAAACACACTCTATCTCTCTAAAATCATCACCCAAAAAACTCAAGTTTTCTCTTCATCTATCACTCCATCCACCTTAGAACTCATAAAACATCCGACTTTTCCTCAAATCAAGTGTCGTTGTTCTTGAGTTCACGGCCGAAAACCCTTCAAATCTTCAATTCTTCAAGCGCTGAAATCAGTTTACGACCGTAAACCCTTCAAACTTTAAAAAACCGTAAACCCTTCAAAGGCAGTAAACCGTTCACGGTCGTAATCCCTTTCACGTCAGCAATCAGCCCTACATCGTAAATCATGGTTGCAAACCCACTTTTCCACTTCGATCGACTCTCGCTAACATTCCTTAACCCAAAACAAGTGTTTTTCTAACACTTTAATTAATGAATTCGCTAATTTAAATACAAATATGTGTTTAATTATTGTTAGGATTCCGTTAACTTCGCGTACAACAACTCACGGGTCCTCGTTCCAGTCTCGTTGTCCGACATTCACGTAATCAACAGTGAGTTTATACCCTATGCTTTTATTATTCTAACGTTATTAGGTGTGAATACAAGCCAATCACAAATAGTGTTTGTGAACTTTATGTAATTGACACAACCAAAAGATCACCACATTTTATGAAATGTTTAAATATCTTATCGCTTTTTGAAATATGCTAAGCATAAGGGAAGTTTTCAACTCACATCTATAATTGCATAGTTTTTAGAACAATACACGAACCGAGTACTTAACATACATGAAAACTACAATAGGTATAGTTTGATGTGGTCTAAAGTCGAAACTACAAAAACTACAAACTCATCTGATTAGTTGGTCATTTGATTTTATCAATACAAATCATTTGATTTTAAAGATCTGGTATTTCACTTTTTCATACAATGTTCTTGTTCTTGTTGTTTTCTTTACTCATCTGACTTATAATTTTTTGATTTCAATAGGTAAGTTCATACTTTTTATTTGATGTTAGTTCTTTAATAAAATGCTACAATAAGTTTTTTTTTTCAGTCAAATAATGATGTAAATTTTAGGTTGATTAATCCATATAATTTGCTATTTGTTAGGATAATCGAGCTTGATTAGTTACATAATAGATTGGTTAAGTGTGATGTTGAGAACCTTGACAATTTAGCTCTCACATTGAATTGATTCTTGTTGCTATTTTGAAGTGATAATATATGTCTTACATTGAAATTTATTATACATATTCATGATGTAATGTTATAAAATAAATGGTTTCATAAAAGAATTATTATAAAAATGGTTTTTGAGGGGTAATATATTAAATTTTCATAGTCACTCAGATATCAAATCAAAGAACAAGTTTCAGTCAACAGTGGTTTTTGAGGGGTAATAAAAGAATTATTATAAAAATGTTGTGAGTCCCGCGCCTCACGAAAGCCTTGCAACCCCAAACCTTGATGTGGTCTAAAGTCGAAACATTCCCAGTCCACATCTCGTGAGGTGTTTTGGCAACCTTTTTGGTAGGGACTAGATTAAGGATATGGGCGGAAGTGTCTAAGGCATACCACCAGAATGAGATTGGTAACGAAGGACGACTCATGTCCAACATGGTTCGGTTGCGCCTCTCAGCCACCCCATTAAGTTGTGGTGTACTAGGAGGTGTCAAATTGTGAAACAATTCCACATTCCTTAAGATAGTCAAGGAACTCGGTACTAAGATACTCTCCACCTTGTTTGAATCAAAGCGTCTTAATGTTCCTACCCAACTGATTCTCCACTTCCTGTTCAAACTCTTTGAACTTTTCAAAGGTTTCTGACTTATGCTTGATTAAGTAGACATAACCATATCTACTATAACCATCAGTAAAAGTCACACAGAAGCGGCTAGCCTCCCTTGTGGCAGTTCTGAAGGGTCCATACACATCTGTGTGTATGAGGTCCAATAAACTTTCACCCTAGCACAAATACCAGTGAAGGGTGACTTAGTCATTTTTCCAAGTAAACAAGATTTACAACTATCATCTGACCTTAAGTCAAATGACTCTAAGTCTCCAGCCTTTTGGAGTTAGCCTATGCACTTCTTGTTGACATGTCCAAAACGACAATGCCACAAGGATGCCTTATCTAAACTAGTAGAATAATCGATATGCAACACATTATTTCCTAGGTTGTCTACAACCGACACTGTTTCATGTACACCATCACAAGGTAATGCTTTAAAATAAAAAACATTATTATAAAAAACATTAATATCACCACATTCATTATCAAATGAAAAAGTAAATCCTTGTTTGTACAAACAGTGAAAAGAAATAATGTTTCTCGCCATTTTAGACGAGTAACAACATTTATTCAAATCTAACATTAATCCACTACTCACCAATGAAGAATAAACTCCAATCTTGGTGACAGGTGAAGCTTTCCTATTCCCCTTGATCAAGTTTACCTTCCCGTGATCCACATCCTCACTTCATCTTAGGCCCTGTAAATCAGAACATATATGAATACCATAACCTATATCAAGGACAAAAGAATTAGTATGTGGTGAGTTATTAGACAATATAGATTAAATACATGCATGGGTAGCTTTAACCTTCCCATCCTTAACATCTTGCAGGTACTTGGGGCAGTTCCATTTCCAGTTCCCCTTATCATGACAATAGAAGTATTCAACTTCTTTTTGGTTGGAAGAGGGAGCGACAGAACCAACTTTGGTTCCACTCAAAGAGGAGCCATCAAGAGACTTTCCCTTGGTACCCTTGGAAGGGGTCTTCCTATTTTTCCCTTTACCTTCCCCGATTGCCAGAATAGGGGCTGTGGTAGGAGTACGAGTGGTAACAACCGATTTACCTTTGAGACCACTTTCAGCAGTCTTCAAAAGTCCTTGAAGCTTGCTGAAGTCAAATCGGTGGTGACAAGTCACGTTAATGAGTTTAATTAAATAATATCTATATTGATATTTATTGAGATTAATTTGAGAATGAAGTCCAAGTGTGTTTGTTATTATCATCATTCTTGTAAGCTAGTATGGAATAGTCAAAACAATTAGCAATTCGTTAGGAACTACTAAGCTTACTTATTTGAGGAATTTGGATTTGATCCTTGGTGTGGATATTCACAGAAGTTATTCAAAGTAAAGTTAAAAAAAATTGAGTATAGAAGACAAGGGTAGAAAATGCAACTCATGGATCACTCCAGATATCAGTGCTCCAAATCATGAGCGGAAAAAGGTGAGAATGGAGTGAATGAAGCGAGGACTTTGATGATGCACTATTTTGTTGGGTTGAAAGTTAGATTAAATCATGGATCATTGATTCAAATGCATCATTTCATGCAAAACGTTACAGAAAAGGAAAGCTGAATTTTAAGCATTACAATGGAAAAAGTGAGGCTAGAAGATAACAAGACTCTCGATATAATGGGTGTTGGGGATGTTGTCCTCAGGACTACATTAGGTACATAATGGATATTGAAGAATATTATATACAAGTGTATATTCTAGAATTACATTGGATGTTGATATCTATATTGTAGTAGGATGAAGAAGATCACCATGTTGAGAATTTGACAATCTCATGTGAAAAGTAACAAAAATGAACCTAGTAGTTGCTCGAGGATAGAAGCAGGGAACATTATATATAGTTGTAGTTTCTAAATTTACGCAAATGCGGTTAATTTAGATATAAAAATGTGTATTATATGTAACCAAAGACTTAGACATATGAGTGAGAAAAGGACGAACATGTTAGATTCAAAAGGTAGAATTCACTAATTCAAATAGTGTGACAGTTGAATTTTGTGAGTCATGTGATTTTGGCAAGAAAAAGAAGGTTAGCTTTATCAAGATTGGGAAGTTACAACTACTTCATTCTTATGTATATGTTCCTACATCAATCTGTTTATTAGGAGGAACTCAGTATTGTGTTACTTTCATCGAAATTTCAATGAGAAAGTTTTGGGTTTATTTTCTTAAACATAAATCTAAAGTTTTGAACCTTTACAAAGTGGAATGCTGTCGTATAAAATGAAACAAATATGAAGATCAAGATTTTGAAGTCACATAATGGGGGAGATTACAATAACAAGGACTCTTTTATTGGGTAAACTACACGAATTGTCTATTTGGTTTGGGGTAGCATGCACTTTTTGTCCCTTAATTTTATTTCTAAATTGGTGAGTTCCTTAAAATTTATTTGGTTGCGTAATTGGCCCCTACTAAACATAAACAGACATTTTTACCCTTATGGATTTCATATTCGTATTGTATATTACTTATTTCCTATTATGATTTTATACGAATGTGTGGGCCCATATTTACCCTAGCCTTTATACTAATCCGTCCACCCTCTCCACCTTCTAAGCTCTCGTGTAATCTTTTATGGTTGTCAGAAGCTTGATGAATTTATTTTTATTAACACGGTTTACAAGACCAGTAGTAAGAGTCTTGATTACATAGATGTTTTCCAGTCATCTTCCCATTGAATTCTAGACCTAAAAACACGTAAAACCATTAAAATCCCAGACAATACAACATTAAATCTTTGAATTCGTGTTCCATTGTGAATTCTTTTTTTCGAATCGCCATAAAAATCTACCATACATAGAAGAATAACAAAGACCCGTATGGAACCTATGTACAAGTAAAATAATTGACTATGAATTCATTTTTACTCTACCATGGCTACTTGAATGTAAAAAATGATGATGGCGCAAACGAAGACCCACTTGTAAAAAAATTAAGATTCTCATCCTAACTAGCATATATGGGGTACTTGTAATATAAAAGTAGAAGAATGACATACCTTTTCTTGTGGTTGATTGCTTGGAGCTTCAAGAGCCTAGCACAAACAATGTGAATGCCTCAAGTAGAATCACAAATCACCTAAACTACTTGGAAGACTTTGAGAGAATATGATACACTCTAGAAATCGGCCAACTCTTGTTATCTCACACACTAGTACCATTTGTAACAACCCGAAGTTGTTCATCCCCGAAAACCCATTCTACCCATATAACTCGCCGTATACCAAATCTTTCCGATGTCGTTTTTGAGTTAAGTTAATCAAACTTATATTTTTAATTGATGCTAATGAGTGTCCAAACCTCTTTGGAACTCATGAATTTAGCCCAAAAATATTTAATTCATAAGCTTAGAAATGTCCTCACCGGGTTACGGTAACTTAATCGGGTGCGACCAAAAGCCCCGTTTAATGCCGGTATCAGGTAGAATTCCACCGTGTCCAAGTTTTGCAACCTATATAAACGTGTTAAACCTTTCATTTGAAGCTTTTTCTCTCTCTCACTACTCTCTCTCTAACCTCTCTCCTAAATCCAAATTTAAGGGTCCAAAACTCATTTTTAAGGCCTCAAATCCCTAAGGTACCTTCCTAACCTTAATGTATAGCATATTTGGCTTCCAAATTCGGGATTTAATCATGATTTAAGGCCTTGAATGTGATTTTACGGCCTTGGTTGAAGCTTAGGCCGTAAACACATAGTAAAGGGGTTTTGATGCCTTTAAACCCCTCCTAAACAATTTTGGGACTTAGATATGGCTAAATGACTTCATGGAATGGACTTAAAACATTTTAGAGATGCATTTTGAGGGATTTGAAGGAGTTTATGGACAAGGCACATGCTTGGGCCGTAAACTCATATATATGGGGTTTTTATGACCTTAAACCCTTCCAAAACACTAATAAGGCTTAGATATGACTTCTAGAAAAAATTCTTTAGCCTTGGAACACTTTTAACATGAATTTCAGGGGACAATTGAGAGTTTACGACCAAGACTTATGCTTGGACCGTAAACCCTTCATTTTGGGGTGTAAACTTCTTTAAAGGTGTTAGAAAGCCACTTTAACACCCCTAAAGCCTTAGAATAAATTTTAGAAGTGTATACAAACAAGTTTTTGGCCTTAAAACATAATGAATCACACTCTAGGAGAGTTTACGGCCATGAGGGAGGTCTCATGGGCCGTAAACTCCAAAAACACCTCAAAAGTTCCATAAAAATTTCATGTAAGGCCTTGGAACAATTTTAGCAATCACATGTGATTTGTTTGGAATCAATAACACAATTATTCATGAGTATATAGGAGTTTATTGCCATGAGTCCCATGCTAGGCCGTAAAATCCCTTAAGTATGTCCATTGGTGTTTAAAATTCATTCCAAGCCCTTAAACCAAACCTAGAAATTTTCCCCTAAGTGTTTCAAGTCAATTTGCACCATAAACCACCCCACCATGAGTTTACGGCCGTAAACTCATGGGCAATGGGTGTTCTAGGCCGAAAACTCATATATAATTTTATTCTTGAAGAGTAAACTCCAATTCCTAGTCGTTCAAGTCCTTAATCGCCACCCGGGTCCCTCCAAACACTTGTAATGGGGTGTTTCCGCAACTAAAAGTATTTGTCCCTAGCAATTAAAAAATTTAAGTCCTAATTAGATACAAATGTGTATCTTTGCATTATACTTAGGAACCTCGTGCATTTGCAAGCCCCGAACCAACGTTTAACATCCGAAATCGTCACATTTCTCGTCCGGTGAGTTCATACCCCTACGCTTTTTCCGTGTTTTTCAATGTTCTCAGGGGGGAATACAAGCAAACTATAACTGTTTTCAAAACATAACATTGATGTGTTTCAAATAATATCTGGCAAATTTATAAACACTTTTACTCCGTATGTATTATGCTGAGCATAAGGGATGATCTATCAACTACAACTAAATGGATTTTAGTTAAGAAAATAACCAAACTAATAAAATTATTATGGGAATAATTTGGGGGTTCTTTAGTTCTCATTTTATCATGTAGTAATATGTCTATAAAGTTATTAGATAAACTATGTCTGATTCAGTTTATCTCTGTATCATTTGAATCTATTGTCAGATAGTTTCATTGTATGTATCTATATTCACTGTATTATGTTTCATAATCTTTTGTATGTTTGATATCGTATGAAAACCTTGTGAATAGTTTAGTACTAGTTTGTGAGTTAGTCACTACCCTTTATGGATGATCAGTAAATCCTCCCCAGAAGTGTAACCAGAGTCTCCTGGAGGGAGAGAGAGGAATTTGTGAATAGATCTATTCGGGACTGACAATCCGATGTCTGACAAGCGTTAAGGAGGTCTTGTTGTCGTATCAGCATGGTTAGCTGACTCAAAATATGTATTAATATAAGTTTATTCACGGCTTTGGTTTTGGAGATATATATCTAGTACGGGATGGTAATCGCATGGTCTTTAGTCTATAAGTTTCATATCTATTGCACGATGTTATTCCTATGGTTAGAATCTATTTCTAGTTCGGGATAGTGATCCCATGGTTTTATCAAAACATCTTATATCTAGTTCGGGATAGTAATCCTATGGTTTTATTAAATTATCTTGTATCTAGTCTGGGACGATAGTCCCATGGTATTAAATCTATATGTATTACGGGATGTTAATCCCAAGGCTTTAAAACTATTTTTCCATCTACGGTTCACGTATATTAAAGTATTTTATATCTAATTCGGGATAGAAATCCCAAGATTTTCAATATATAGTTTTGTGTATTAAACTATACTATGTGATATTAAATCGGTCTTGTAATTAGGAAAATATGGGATTTTACTGGGGTAACGTATAACACGTAATTGAACTGTAATGATGGATAACTAAACTGTTTTACATAAGAAAATATGGGATTTTCTTGGATAACAAACCTTTTCGGAAAACTAAAGGAAACTGGTACATTTTTCAGCAAACAAATATCTTATGAACTTACCAGCATTATGCTGATTTTCAAACCGCTTCTATTCTCAGGTCCACATTAGACAGGTACCCGACGATATCTTTTGGAGAAGACGGAGTGCTTAGAAGACTCGTTTCAACTTTTGTTCATATGATATATATATAACACTTGTACAATTTACTTTTGAAACAAATGTAAACTTTCAAATATATGTAATGTAATGGTTGTTTACTGTGATTACTATGTACATTGGATTTTATACTCAACGTGGAGTCAACCCCGAAAATGTTTCCGCCTTTGGTTTTTGGGGTGTGACAGATTGGTATCAGAGCCCTTGTTTATAGTGAACGGAGTATACCAAACCTTACATGGTATAAAACTATAAACATTAAGGGGCCTAAGTGCTCTGAACTAAAAGTATTCTACAGAATATAAGTATTTTCAAAAGTATATAAGTATACCGAGCCGTCGAGATCCGTAACTACAAGTAGAACAAAACATAAGTAAATGGGTGTTGTATGTTGCAGTTAAACCTGGGCAGTTATGTAGTCGTGTCTAGGTTCAATATAGCATGGCCATTTATATTCATTCGAGACACAGCTAACACGTGCTTGGGAGTGACTGTGGTATGCGACATACAACTTACCCAATACCCCAAACAACGAGTCGTTGTTGCAGCGAATCATGAAATACTATGGGAGTATTTCTCGAGTCAATCCTTTGTAGAAAATCCTCGTATACGCATCGTTCCATGATCATTCCTCTAGCGATAAAATGTTCTGTCTTGATAACTCTTTCCTGCTTTATCGTTTAGTATGATGCTATATCTGTCTTGATGAGATATCCCCTGTTCCTTATCTCTTGATTAAATTCAGAGGACTTATGATCCTCTCTTTCCTGATCTTTTTAGATCAAGATGCGTCCAAGAAAGAGACCCAGCTCAAAGAACAACAGCAATCCTCCTCCGCCACCACCTCCTCCTGAATTTGACGCAGTGATATTCCAGGCCGCTGTCAATGCCGCAGTGGCAGCTGTACTAGCCCAAAGGAACTCAGATGGTTCCGGTGGCACACAAACCCAGAACAGTCAGGAACACCGAAAGGACGGGTCCTATAAAGAATTCATGAACGCTAAGCCCACATCCTTTGATGGCACCGGAGGTGTCATTTCCCTCACCCGATAGTTCGAGAAAATGGAATGAATCTTTGAAGTATGCGCCTGCACAGAGTCTGACAAAGTAAAGTTCGCCGCCTGCACCTTCCTTGATAAGGCCCTGACTTGGTGGAACGGCCGAGTCAAATCTTTAATTCTACCTGTAGCGAATGCTATGGGTTGGGAAGCTATAAAGGAGCTTCAACTCGCAGAATATTGCCCTCGGGGCGAACTCCAGAAGCTAGAACACGAACTCTGGAACCTTAAGATGAAGGGTTCCGACATAGCCTCTTACACTTCAAGATTCGACGATCTGGCGTTACTCTGTCCGGGAATGGTTACCCCGGAGAGTAAAAAGATTGAGAGGTTCATCTGGGGGTTGACCCAGCCAACAAAAGGTAATGTCTTGGCTGCGAAGCCAGATACCTATGACAGCGCTAAATTTCTTGTGCAAATTCTAATCGATCACGAAGACAACTCTGATGAGGAGGCTACCACTCCCGAACCGGTCACAAGTGGAAGTGGAAGTAAAAAGAAATTTTGGAACAAGCGAAAGGCTTAGAGTACGCAAGGGTCTTCTAAGAAACAACAAACCGTAGCAGTCCATGCTGCTACTGCCCCTGTTGCTGTTTCAGCTGTCGGGTCCATGGCCCAAACTCCTACCAGTGGATACACTGGTACCCTTCGTTGGTGTGACAAGTTCAGCTACCATCACCTCATTCCTGGTCCCTGTCGCGAAAGGATCTGTGACAACTGTGGCAAGAAGGGCCATCTTGCTCGAACCTGCAGAAAACCAGCCAAATCAACGAACCAATCATCCGGAACGGGAATCAGTCTAGCCTGCTAAAATTGTGGCGAAGTAGGGCACTTCAAAATAAATTGCCCCAAGGCAACTACAACCGCTGATCCCACTGTCGCCGCAGGTATACTTCTCTTTGATAATTCTTATACCTGCAACTCTTTACGATTCTAGTACCAGAAGGGAAACTTTTCACGAAATACTTTGATGTTATGTTGGACATGTAATGACCGAGTCTCATTCATGTTGTTAACCTTTGGTTTTAAAAGGGTCGCTAGTCTAGATCTTTTCCCCGACCAGTCTCTCGTGATCTTCGGCATCAAACCTTCGTATCATTTAATGCCTTAAAGCTCAAAAGTTTTTCCCGATATGAATTATCACGCATTCCTCGTTTCTGTGATCATTAAGAAACGGGAAGTCAGCTGCTCTTTTCCTTAAAAGTCTTTCCCGAATAATTCCCGAGAATTCCTTTCGAACATTTTAGCTTAGTTCCACATCGACCTAATCTCTGGATCTACCTCGTGACCGAACCTCAGTGAGAATGACGTGTTCGAAACGGTGACCAAGAACTGATATGATCACTACGGATTAGTAGTGGTATCCTTTCGGTCAAATCTCTTTCCCTCGATCATATAGCAAAGCAAAGTAGTCGTAACCATGTACTTTTCCAACGTCTAAGGCGATAGGGAATTAGTTGGCACCGAATATACCCATAGAAACCTATCGATTCTTGGGTCCCATCGACTAATATCGCAGTCTTACCCATAAATTTCTTCTAAATCCATCGGACCCTTAGCCACTTAGCTCCATGAAGACGTGTCTTCCTGTTGGAGCGTGTGTCCTGTTGATGGCTTTATACGCTTTAGGAAGTATAGAATACTTCCCTCGTGATGCAGTAGACCCTTCGTGATCCTCATAGAATCGATTTCGTAACCTTCCAACTTTGGATACCTTAAGAACTTGGTAACATCCATCCGATACTTCACGTCTCGAATCCTTAAAAGTACCTACCCGACGAAACCCTATTGATTTCCTTTGAGGAAACCGCAGTCGTCCAGGGTTGAAACTTCCATGGGAGAACCGATTGAGATCATAAATTGAGAGAGAGTCAATGATCGAATCAATGACACGTCCCGATAGTGAGAGATCGATAGAACGCCTAGTGTAAACCCGACTCCGCTTGAAACCATGATCGTTCAAGGCAATAAATCCATCCGTGTCTTATTCTAATTCATGATCTATATCTTAATGTTTGAATTTCAGGACGAAATTCCCTCTAACAGGGGGATAATATAACAACCCGAACTTGTTCATCGCCGAAAACCCATTCTACCCGTATAACTCGCCGTATACCAAATCTTTCTGATGTCGTTTTTGAGTTAAGTTAATCAAACTTATATGTTTTATTGATGCTAATGAGTGTCCAAACCTCTTAGGAACTCATGAACTTAGCCCAAAAATGTTTAATTCATAAGTTTAGAAATGTCCTCGCCGGGTTACGGTAACTTAACCGAGTGCGACCAAAAGCCCCGTTTAATGCCGGTATCGGGTAGAATTCCACCGTGTCCAAGTTTTGCAACCTATATAAACGTATTAAACCTTTCATTTGAAGCTTTTTCTCTCTCTCTCACTACTCTCTCTCTAACCTCTCTCCTAAATCCAAATTTAAGGGTCCAAAACTCAATTTTAAGGCCTCAAATCCCTAAGGTACATTCCTAACCTTAATGTATAGCATATTTGGCTTCCAAATTTGGGATTTAATCATGATTTAAGGCCTTGAATGTGACTTTACGGCCTTGGTTGAAGCTTAGGCCGTAAACACATAGTAAAGGGGTTTTTATGCCTTTAAACCCCTCCTAAACAATTTTGGGACTTAGATATGGCTAAATGACTTCATGGAATGGACTTAAAACATTTTAGACTTGGATTTTGAGGGATTTGAAGGAGTTTACGGCCAAGGCACATTCTTGGGCCGTACACTCATATATATGGGGTTTTTATGACCGTAAACCCTTCCAAAACACTAATAAGGCTTAGATATGACTTCTAGAAAAATTGCTTTAGCCTTGGAACACTTTTAACATGAATTTTGGAGGACAATTGAGAGTTTACGGCCAAGACTTATACTTGGGCCGTAAACCCTTCATTTTGGGGTGTAAAATCCTTTAAAGGTGTTAGAAAGCCACTTTAACACCCTTAAAGCCTTAGAATAATTTTTAGAAGTGTATACAAACAATTTTTTGGCCTTAAAACATAATGAATCACACTCTAGGAGAGTTTATGACCATGAGGGGGGTCTCATGGGCCGTAAACTCCAAAAACACCTCAAAAGTTCCATAAAAATTCATGTAAGGCCTTGGAACAATTTTAGCAATCACATGTGATTTGTTTGGAATCAATAACACAATTATTCATGAGTATATAGGAGTTTACGGCCATGAGTCCCATGCTAGGCCATAAACTCCCTTATGTATTTCCATTGGTGTTTAAAATTCATTCCAAGCCCTTAAACCAAACCTAGAAATTTTCCCCTAAGTGTTTCAAGCCAATTTGCACCACAAACCACCCCACAATGAGTTTACGACCGTAAAATCATGGGGAATGGGTGTTCTAGGCTGAAAACTCATATATAAGTTTACTCTTGAAGAGTAAACTCCAATTCCTAGTCGTTCAAGTCCTTAAACGCCACCCGGGTCCCTCCAAACACTTGTAATGGGGTGTTTCGGCAACTAAAAGTGTTTGTCCCTAGCAATTAAAAAATTTAAGTCCTAATTAGATACAAATGTGTATCTTGGCATTATACTTAGGAACCTCGTGCGTTTACAAGCCCCGAACCAACGTTTAACATCCGAAATCGTCACATTTCTCGTCCGGTGAGTTCATACCCCTACGCTTTTTCGTGTTTTTCAATGTTTTCAGGGGGGGAATACAAGCAAACTATAACTGTTTTCAAAACATAACATTGATGTGTTTCAAATAATATCTGGCAAATTTATAAACACTTTTACTCCTTATGTATTATGCTGAGCATAAGGGATGATCTATCAACTACAACTAAATGGATTTTAGTTAAGAAAATAACCAAACTAATCAAATTATTATGGGAATAATTTGGGGGTTCTTTAGTTCTTGTTTTATCATGTACTGATATGTGTATAAAGTTATTAGATAAACTATGTCTGATTTAGTTTATCTCTGTATCATTTGAATGTATTGCCAGATAGTTTCATTGTATGTATCTATATTCACTGTATTATGTTTCATAATCTTTTGTATGTTTGATATCGTATGAAAACCCTGTGAATAGTTTAGTACTAGTTTGTGAGTTAGTCACTACCCTTTATGGATGATCAGTAAATCCTCCCCGGAAGTGTAACCAGAGTCTCCTGGAGGGAGAGCGAGGAATTTGTGAATAGATCTATTCGTGATTGACAATCCCACACCTTAACTGCTAGCTACAGTTAGGCGGGCACGCCTGGGGTGACAAATTCTGGATATCGTCCGACATCTGACAAGCGTCAAGGAGGTCTCGTTGTCGTATCAGCATGGTTACCCGACTCACAATATGTATTAATATAAGTTTATTCACGGCTTTGGTTTTGGAGATATATATCTAGTACGTGATGGTAATCCCATGGTCTTTAGTCTATGAGTTTCATATCTATTGCAGGATGTTATTCCTATGGTTAGAATCTATATCTAGTTCGGGATAGTGTTCCCATGGTCTTATCTAAACATCTTATATCTAGTTCGGGATAGTAATCCTATGGTTCTATTAAATTATCTTGTATCTAGTCCGGGACGATAGTCCCATGGTATTAAATCTATATGTATTACAGGATGTTAAACCCAAGGCTTTCAAACTATTTTTCCATCTATACTTCACGTTTATTAAAGTATTTTATATCTAATTCGGGATAGAAATCCCAAGATTTTCAATATATAGTTTTGTGTATTAAACTATACTATGTGATATTAAATCGGTCTTGTAATTAGGAAAATATGGGATTTTCTTGGGGTAACGTATAATGCGTAATTGAACTGTAATGAAGGATACTAAACTGTTTTACATAAAAAAATATGGGATTTTCTTGGATAACAAACCTTTTCGGAAAACTAAGGGAAACTGGTACATTTTTCAGCAAACAAACATCTTATGAACTCACCAGCTTTATGCTGATTTTCAAACCGCTTGTATTCTAAGGTCCACATTAGACAGGTACCCGACGATATCTTTTGGAGAAGACGGAGTGCTAAGAAGACTCGTTTCAACTTTTGTTTATATGATATATGTATAACACTTGTACAATTTACTTTTGAAACAAATGTAAACTTTCAAATATATGTAATGTAATGGTTGTTTACTGTGATTACTATGTACATTGGATTTGATACTCAACGTGGAGTCAACCCCAGAAATGTTTCCGCGTTTGGTTTTCGGGGTGTGACACCATTTCAAGTGCCAAAGATATCATTATATAGTATGGTGGATTAGGGTTACATTCATGTAAACCCTAATAGCCATGACCATTCATTTCCATAGGATCCATGGGTTAAGCGCTCCATGGACTATCCATGCAAGCTTTGCCCAACCTAAATGAACATTGGCCCATATCTATCTATCTATCTATCTATATATATATATATATATATATATATATATATATATATATATATATATATATATATATATAGGGAAAAGATTAAATGAAAACACCTAAAAGGTTGAGAACGCGAGAAAGAGAATATTCAATTGTGATTCCATGTATTCATTTGTGGAGAAATGATAAATTTTTACACACAATCAACAAGAATATGCTTTTTCTCTTCAATTGAAATTAAAGGCGTAAAAATTTATCACTTCTCCACAAATGAATAATGGAATCACACATGAATATACTTTGTTCTCGCGTTCTCAACCTTTTTAATGTTCTCATTTGATCTTACTCCTATATATATATATATATATATATATATATATATATATATATATATATATATATATATATGTATATAGATATATATATATATATATATATATATATATATATATATATATATATATATATATATATAAGAGTCCATAATTAATTAGTTTCGTTTTGATTATTAAATTAATTCCAAATTAATTGTTGATGAATACTAATTAGATAATATGATTTCATATTAATATATTATAACTTATAATATATTAATAAATCATAAATATACTATTCTCAAAAGACTATCCACACAAATTGTTCCAGTGAAGCGCAACCCAAATGGACCATGCTGGGTCGGATCAAGTACATACCAAATATAGCTATGGACTTAGACACCTAATCCAATAGGATTGTGAATCCCAGAAAGATCTATTCACCAATCTCATGCTCTCCATCCAAGAGACTCTAGTTATACTATGATAGGATTTAACCTGCACCCCGAAGGGTACAATTGAAGTAATGTCTCACAACCCTATAGTAACTAGTTTACGTATAATGTTATGCTCTCTTGTATTTGAATCCATTTGTATACTTGTTGTGTAACAATAATTATACTTAAATAATTATCTAATGTTGTACTCTTGAAATCCGTATGTAAAAATGTATATGATAAACTAAGTCTGTCATAGTTTATATTTTTGTTAATGTATAAGCTCTGAATTTGTAAAACTGAGTAATGAATTCCCAAACTATACCTATTATAGTTTTCATATATGTTATGTACTCGGTTCGTGTATTGATCTGAAAACTATGCAATTTTGACTGTAATTTGGAAACGTCCCTTATGCTCAACATGTTACAAAAGGGATAAAATATCTAAATAATTTATAAAATGTGGAAATCTTTTGATTGTATCAATTGCATAAGTTTTAAACATGTTGAAATTCTTTTGTATAAGCTCACAAAATCATTTTTGTTTGGCTTGTATTCTTCCCCTGAAAACTTTAAAATAGTAAAAGCGTAAGGGTATGAACTAACTGTTGGTTGCGTGTATGTCGGACCACAAGACTGGAATGAGGAACCTCGAGTTGTTGAACGTGAAATTAACGGGATCCTAATAATAATTAAACACATATTTGTATTTAAATTAGTAAATCCATTAGTTAAAGTGTTATAAACGCATATTTTTGGTTGAGGAACTTTACCGAGGATTGATTGAAGTGGAAAAGTGGGTTTACAACCAAGATTCCCGATAGAAGGCTGATTGCGGCCGTGAAGAGATTACGGTCGTGAACTGTTCTCGATCGTGAACGGTTTACTGCCTTTGATGTATTTACAGTCTTTGAAGGGTTCATGGTCTGTTCATGGTGTTCTCGGTGAAAATATGAAGATTTGAAGGGTTTATGGTCGTGAACTGATTTCGGCCCTTGAAGATTTGAAGATTTGAAGGGTTTATGATCGTGAACTCAAGAACAACAATACTTGATTTGATGAAAAGACAGATGTTTGATGCTCCAAAATGAGGTCTAAGGTGGATTGAGTGATAGATGAAGAGAAACTTGGGTTTTTCGGGTGATGGTTTTAGAGAGAGAAGGTGTGTTTTCTATCAGTAAAGTGTAAATTAGGGTTGAACATGTATATATATATATATATATATATATATATATATGTATATATATATATATATATATATATATATATATATCTTTACTATTATATAAAGCATATTCAACATTTCTTGAAATTTAAGAGATACAAAACACAATACATCATATACAACCATGTTATGCTTATAATACTAAACGTATCCATTTAATTAAATTAAATAAAAAAACAAAACATACCAATGAAGCAGCATGGAAACCCTAATTGGATGCTCCTCTTGTCTCCCACTCCACCATCGTCCCAGCAGTGTAGCATCATCCACTCTCCAGAATCGCAACACCCGTCGTTTGCACCATCTCTTTTCCTTCGCACCAATTTTCCGGCGACGAACCCCGACCGTGATCCATCTCTGCCTCTCTCTACCCTAAGTTACGATCTAACGCTAGATGGTGGTGTTGCTATTGCGATATTTACCATCAGTTTATGCATATGAATTCTTATCCAGCAGTGATTTAAATGATAGATAGTTGAATACCAAACTCCCCTTATTCTCGGCCCCTATCTCTACCATCTCCTCCTATATTTTACTATGATGTGCTGCAATTCAAAAAACATGATCGCACTTCAACACCATCACCACCACACCAAAACCCTAGATGTGTGTAAATTTTGATTCAGGTTATGTTGAGCATGGTTATATTGTCGATTTAAGTATTTTCGAGCAAGGCTATGTTTTTGATTTCGCTCCTTTCCGCTCAACCTCACTTGAAATCTTCATACTTTAAGAATAAGTTAAGGTACAAAAAGCTACTCCTTTAATTCTTCTTTCTGATTTTGTGATTTTTCAATAACACGAGCCGATTTTTTGAGTGTTTCTTGAAGATCAGTTTTTTCTTTTTTATAATTAACAGAGTTTAAGTGGTAGTGTTTAGAAGGAACTAAAGGGTTTGCAGATCTGGTCCTTTAAGCACAAAGAACGTGATTGTCTCTGCCTCCTTCAACCACCAAATTCTTTTCTTTCTCTGGTACGACATCTCTTTTCTGATTTACTAAATTTTACTCGCAAATACTCACATTGATTTCTTTCCGATGAACATGTGCCATTCTCTGATCTTGCCGCTGCCAGAGCCTTTCTATTTGTGCAAGATCTGTGATGAATCTTTTTTTATAAGCTGATAACGATTTGCTATAAAGTATGTTGGTGCTAATGTATTGAAGAAGGTAGTAGAAATTGCTCAAGAATTACAAGGTACTAATGGCAAATATTCTGCTTCGGTCCCTTCCTAACCAAATGATCGAGTTTCTTTCCTATTGCTTTCAGATTCAGGTTAAAAGTGTCCATGTTGGTAAATCACTACTGAATTTGTGGTTATATTTTAGTTTAAAATAACATATCTTTCCTCTGTAATATTTTGGCAACCAAAAGATGTGATGCAACATTCATCTTTCTCTCCACCATCAATAATTGATAATAATGTTGGGCTTACACTGTGAAAGGTATATATTTTTTGTAGTATTCATTTTTTGTTAACGTTTACTTTTTGACCAGAAAAGATCCATTCACATGCTTATCATATATTTTATAATTATTATTTCTTGAAATGACTTTATATGTCAATTAAATAATAACTTTAATGATATTGTGAATACATAAATTTTTGATGTAGATTTGGATGCCAACTAACCGACAAAGTGCATAAAGATTACCTCCAGGCTCCAGCAACCAACCCAGAAATCCAGGACAAACCACCATTCATATGAGGAATTTGAAACCAATTCTTAGGTTTATCAAAGATTGTGTAGGCCAACAACCTACCTGACATGAAAATGGCTCCATGATTAGACTAAAAAGCTAAAAAGATGTAAACATGAGAAGAAAATATGTAAATTTCCCTTTAAAATCATCTCATTGGTTGACGAAAAAAACGTTCACAATCGCAAACATCATGCTGATGATGCTTTTGGGTTTTTTATTAGGTATTAAATATTGAAATAATTTACTCCGCATTCCACTACAAGAAAATTCCTAAATAGCTACGGAAAATTGCTACGGAATCAAAATCCGTAGCGATTCTACTATGGAATATGCTATAGAATGGATTGTCGTAGCTATTTTGCTACGGAAATGACTATGAAATTGTATTCCGTAGCTAAATCATGAATAGCAATGGAACGTTGCAACGGAATCAAAATTTGTAGTTATTATCTGACGGAATATGCTACGGAATGGCGGGCCGTAGCTATTTTGCTACGAAAATGGCTACGAAGTTGCATTTTCGTGGCTAAATCCGGAATCACTACTGAAAGTTGCTACGGAATCGAAATCAGTAACTATTTTACTACAAAATATGCTACGAGATTCTTGGTTGTAGCTAATTCACTACAAATCTTGTTACAAAATCTATATTTGTAGGTAATTGGCTACAAATTTTGCTACGGAATCAAAATCTGTAGTTGGCTACACAATTGAAATAAGTAATTATTTTGTTACAAAAATGTGCTACACAATATAATCTGTAGCAAATCTGGTACGGAATTGGTTACGTAAAGGTTGACCATAATAAATTTATATATTCCATTAAAGCCTAAACTTAAACCCAAATCACATTTGATTACTTCCTCATTCCTTAACTTAAACCCAAATCACATTTGATTACTTCCTCATTCCTTAGTTTCTCTCTCTCTCTCTCTCTCTCTCTCTCTCTCTCTCTCTCTCTCTCGGGTACCCCAAATCATCGCTCATTTCCACTTCCGTCATTATCGATCAGATTGTACTCTACGTCCTCTGCAGTGTGCAGTGTAGGGAGCTCTCTCATCTTGTCTGATTCATCGTTTGCCGCCTGCTTCGTCAATCGGTTGGTATGATCCATTCATTTTTCTATATTCCATCAATCCTAAACTTAAACCTAATTCCCCAAAACTAATTCCTCCTTCCTAAAAGCGATATTGTTGTTCTCGAACGGTGATCCTAGTCGCATTCGTGTTTACTTTGCGTCGGCATACTCCTCGTCGCCACTATTTTTCTCAACCGTCTTCGTTCCGACTAGTCTGTATACACATCTTCACGATTGAGTCAATTTCACTCCATTAATGTTGCTCAGGCTTGAAGAAAGTCATCCCCAAGAGTCACAAACGAATCCGTCCAGAAGGTTGTAAGTAATGACACCTGCATTCTTAGGCTGCTCAAGCTCAGACCACCGCCGCGTCACCAATGTGAGTGCCTGGACGCCCAACAAAAGAAATACACCTTCCAATCCTCCCAACTACCACCATTGGCTCTTTCCTACAAACCTTCGAGCTCAGGAGAGTTCGACGTGATTATAAGGCTAAAATGTGAGCAATTTATATACTTTTATATAGTTTAACAATAGTTTTATTTGTTGGATTGAATGACATGGAGGGACGGATACAGGGTGTACAGTTAGGATAATCCAAAAAAAGTGATAAGAAAAAGGATAGAGAAGTCATGCACTTCAAGTGTTCGACGAATTGCTTGAGAGAATAGTTTTGCTGGGTTCAAGTACCAATTGCTCATTTTCTTCATACTTTTGAGTTGGATGTCCCTATGAAACTATGATCATGGATCATAGTTATTCCTTTGTGCTCTAATAGTATATTCAAATAAAGAATGGGTGAAGTTTGAGAAAAAGATGATGCACGCCTCAATACTGGGTGAGTTTCTTTGAAATCAAAAAATGGTGTCACAAAAAAGAAAGTCATTTCTCCATAAAAAATTATATTTAACTAGCTTCTACTCTTCTTTTTCTTTCATAACATACCATTTTAGGTGGAAGTAAACTTTGTTGTTTCTGTTAGCAATTAATATTTTGTGTTTTCTTGTTGGTTTTTCAACAAATTCTCTTCAAAGATACGAGTTCATGGTTTACGAGATGTTTGTTTGAGAATTAAGTCATGCATGATTGTTTATTTTTTGGGGTTTATTAAAAAGAAATTAGCTTAAAAAGTAATCTATTAAGGTTTTAGGTGTTGATCATAAAAATGACCAAAATGGGTGGAGGCTGTAAAAAGAAAACCATATTTCCAAAGTTTCTTATGTTGGGGACCTTGCCTGTCTGCCTGCCTCATTATATTTTTCATGTGCTTACACACCACATTGAATGGTAGTTGAACATAAAAATAGATTTTCTTGATGTGGCTAACAACATTGATCCATAATCATGTTCCTCATTGTTTATCAGATCAGATTCTATGGGAAAATACCTAATAAACTACACATCTTTTCACAAGAACATTCTTCTATATTGACTTACTTTATTCTCATGTTCTCATCTTAGTAGAAGAGTTTTGACCATATGTTCCTGCTAGTAGCCAACAACTAAGGGGTGATTAGTGTATTATGTTCGAATGAATCAAACTGCAGCACAAGTGCATAGGGATCAAAGCAACAGATTGATGGAAATGGAATCTCACCTTTTCCAGTTTCTTTGGAGACATATCTATCAGTGTACACTATTGCAGGGTGTCATCCAAATTTAAGATGCAATTTTGATAAACTTACTAAACAATTTAAGTGGATGGATATTAATGGATTGATTAAGGAAAAGAACAGGGTGGCGGTTGTTCCATATTTTTCGGGGTACAGTAAAAGGAATGAGAATGAGAATGCTAATGCTATTGTTCCTTTTCAAGACATGGGAGTGTAGTTCCATATAAGGGTATGTTTAATCCGGTTAGAAAAAGAAAGCCACAACCTAAAGTTGATCTTCATGATGAAAAGAGTAGAGTTTGTATTTTAATAAATGTTCCACTTTTTAATATTTGTGATATTTTGTAGGTTGGGGCTTTATTTGAACTAATAAAAGGCTTCATTAAAGATTTGGATGACGATGATAATGACCAGGTTAAATAAGTCAATTCATGTTTTCACTTATATTAATATGCATATTATAAGATGTTTTGTATGATGCCAATTTATAAAGTTTTTTTTTGGCTTGTGCAGATGGATGAGGACGATTTTATTGAAGAGTAGAATTTTTTGCACGCTTAATTAAAATGTTGTATTATAATGATCCGAAAGAGATGTTAAAGGTATTTGATGATTTGATGTTTACACTTACAATTTATCAAAAGGAAAAAATAAGAAAAATACAAAAGTGGTAAAATGTTCATTTTATAATGTATTTTTGTAATTACTCTTTATTTATATAATGTGTAATTACAGATTATATGCCTCTAAGAAGTCTATTATGACCAGAGGACCGAAGCAACTCCCATTCACAATTCCTCCACTTATATACAACACTCTCATGGTTTTATTCTCTTTAGATGATTTTAATCTGTTTGATCATATTTATAATTTGTTTAACCTATAATTATTTTATCTTTTTTTATGGATTTTTGTACAGTGAGTATGAGACATCAAAAAAGATTTTTCAATTATTGAATCAGGAAACAAATTCTCATTTATTATAATTATTAAAAAAATATTTGGAATGTGTTGAGGTATGTGATGTGATGTCTGAAATGTGATGTGAAGTCTGAATTTTTTGACTTTTATATTATTATTATTGTTGTTATTTTATAATTTCTAACATCCACTACCTTTGTAGGCTGCACGCCACTGTCGTTTCACACAAGCATACATATTATACGAAGAATAATTTTTTGGTAAATTTTAAATTTTATCTTACGCAAGTGGTGTCAATGCCCTTCCATTTATTTGCTTATTATAGCATTGTACTTTCAATTTTTTTCTTATTAGAGCGTTATATTTTGAAAAGTCTACCAAATTTTATAAAAGAAAATTACTTTGTAAATAGTTGGGTAGATTTTTCGATGTTCTAATAGGATGAAATAAGAGTAGGATGCTATAATAAAGAAATCAATGAAAGAGGTTGTTATTTCTTAACCCTTTTTTATCTTATATCTTATTTTATTTGTATTGGTTTTGTCTAGATTCGAAGGCACATGTAACAACATTATAAATAAAAATTATGGAACGATGTCAATAATAAATTAATAAGATCAGTATGTAGGTTCATTTTCTTTAGCTTTTATAATTGAAAATAAAGGATTTGTTTTCAACTTTATTGCGAAAGGATTCGGCATCATGTGAATGATTCATATCCTTTTGGCATCATGTGATAGCTTGGAAAGAGAAAAGATAAGACAACCATTTTATTTTATTTCTTGATGGTGCTCAAAAGGTGATTCGTTTTAGTTCTTATGTATATGTTAATAGTGCGTCAAATAAAAAAGATGGCTTGTTTTTATTTTAAATTCATTTTCAGATTTCATACAACAGATTGAACTTTAATCAAGATCCCTGTAAATTTGGTTTTGCGGTTTTGCGGTTTTGCAGGTTTTACCATTTTAGCGCATATGTGGTTGTTTGTGTGTTCGTGGTGGTTCAGTTGAACTGTCACTGTATTTGTAATTAATATTCAGTTTTGATGATTACGCAATCATGTAGAAGAATTTTCAATGATGTAATATGTCTATAAAATTGATGTAATTATTAAATTTTTATTTACTACATTTTTACATATTTTATGAATATTATAATTGGAAAATTGGATTTGGTTGAATAATTTTATCATACTGAATTTACTTTGGAACCTATTGTTACGGAACCAATGGCTACAAGATTTTCTACGAAACAAATGATTACGAAATTTGCTACGTAACAATTGACTACGAAATTTGCTACGGAATAAATAGCTACGAAATTTGCTACAAAATAATTGGCTACGGAATTCACTACGGAACAAATGGCTACGGAATTTGTTACGGAATAAATGGCTACGGAATTTGCCACGGAACAAATAGCTATGAAATTTGCTACGGAACAATTGGCCATGGAATTTGCTACGGAACAAATGGCTACGGAATTTACTACGGAATTCATTGTTACGAAATTATTATGGAAGTGTGTTGTAGTTGAATTGCTATGGATAGACGTCGTAGCAACGGCCATAGAAAAATTGCTACGGAACTATAATTTCGTAGTTAAACATTTTGCTACAAGAAATCTTGCTATGAAATCTCATTGGCAAATTCCGTAGCAACTTCCATAGTTATTTAGGTTTAGCTACGGAATTTTAACTTTTTGCTACGGAATTTTTCCGTAGTTAAATCGAAATTTTCTTGTAGTGTTCTAATCTCTTGACTTGCAGCTAAAAATAAATGGCACAAGGAAAAGACAAAAATTCTAGGGCTATTTTTTTTTTTTTTTTTTTTTTTGTAAACTGGATGAGGACATTTTTGGTTCGTTTGCAACATATAGACGTTTGTTAGAAAGAATATTTTTTCAATGTTTTTTTTCACTTTGGGTATTCAAACCTATTTTTCTGTGTCTTTTTGTTGAGCATGGCTGAATGTGCCTAAAGTGTAAGTTGTGTGCCTTTTTTGTATGTGGTTCATTTCTAATGATGTTTACATGTATCTTTTATATTTGTATATGTAGGTGTCTATCTACGTGTAATGATGTGTATATGTATTTTCTGTATGTGGTTCATCATTTTCTCTACGGTTTGGTTTTATGCAGATTGAGAACAAAATTAACTTTGGACAGAAAAGAGATTGTGGAAGTGCAGATTTTGAATCTTCTATGGTTATAAAGCTTTCTCCTATGTTCTCTATAGGCCTCACACTGCTTTATCTTCCCTCAATCTTGGTTTCTCTCCTTTAATTTCACCTTCCTATCTGTTTCTATATGCACAAATGATTTAAAAAAATCAAAATTGATCTAAACTCATTTAAATCATGTGTATATTGTATCTTATCTTTTTTTTTTGGGTGTATTTGGCTTTTGCAGAATATTTTCCCTTTATTCGAAATCATTTTTCTTAAGGCTAGAGGTGAATGAATATAATACACCTGAGGAAATCTAAGACATGGTGCTAAGATGTGTCAGCTAAAGAGGTTATAGTATTGGGGATTTTTGAACTAATGTTGAAGTATTTTATGGATTTCAACATTAATTGATGTTCTGTAGAGTAGATAGCGTGTTATAATGCAGATTGTGTCGATTAGGAGGGTGACAACAAGGTCAAAACAATGTTATAATATACATATGTTTATCACCAGACATAGGAACTAACATATTATGGAACACCATAACGAACTCACAGATGTAAATATTTTACTTATTCAATGTAATGGTTGTGTTTACTTTGATTACTATGATGCAATTTTTGTGATACTATACATGACGTCCTCCACCTCCGAACGTTTCCGCCGTTCGGTTTAGGGGTGTGACATAATCTGGAAACCCTAATCAACCTTGAGTGATCTTGAGCTATTTCTTGCCGTTTTTGTGATTTAAAGCTAGAAGAAGGAAGGTTGGAGATCCAGATCTAAGGATTCATTTCTGTCTTCATAGAGGTATAAAGCTTATACCTTGGTTGTTATTCACTTAGATCTCCTTCTTAGCTTTTATGTTGTCATTTTGGGCCATTTCCAAGGTCAATCCAAGATGTGAACCCTTGGAGATGAAAGGACTTCAGATTTGGGCACTCTTGAGCTTTGGAATCTCAAATTTGCCACCTTTATTCAGCCATGGCCCCATTCTATGACTTAGACCTTCATTTTCGCTTGTATTGGGTGTTTTAGTTTGATAATACCATGCATGTACGTAAAGTTAGCAAATTTACGTGTAATGGTAGTCTAAGGAGTCCAGATTTATGAGTTAGAAGCATTAAAATGGATATGTCACATGGAGGACTCGACAAGTTGTTTTGGGACTCCGCGAGTCAGGTCATGAACCCTAATTCCATTTCTGGTTATGAGTGAAACCATTGAGTTTAGAAGATGACTCGGTGAGTTGCACAAGATTAGGACTCAGAAGCTGAAGAACTCGACAAGTCCAAGGAGGAACTCGACGAGTTAGAGTCGATATGTCCTGATGTTATGATAGGAAGAACTCGACGAGTATAGGAAGGGACTCGACGAGTTGACTTAGTTGACCATGTGTCTGAGGTGTTCATGAACTAGCCGAGTTGGGAGATGACTCGACGAGTTGGGATTGACTGGGAGTTGACCTTGAATTTGACTTTGACCATGATGTTGACTTTGACCATGGGTAAAATGGTAATTTTTCCCTGAGAAGGATTATGAGATTTTGACTAAGTATTCTTATGATATTGATAGCCGGGGAGTCGTTGGAGCAACTTTCAGATATTCCTCGCCATGAGTTTCTGCAGACAGCTTTGTGAGGTGAGTTTTCTCTTGTAGGAACGGGTCTAAAGCACCAAAGCCAGCACGTTTAAGTTAGTAGTAGTTCTGCATTATGGTCGGATGCCAAGCGTAGCCCGATGTAGAGTTATATGTTTCTTTTCCGATCTCGATCCGATGTCGGGGCGGTCCCGAGGAATGCTTGTATGTTTGTATGCTTGATGTCTTTGAGATTCTTGCATGTATTTGTTATGTGTTAGGAGTTCTAGACTTCGGTGTGATGTCGGGATGGTTCCCGAGGAATGTTAGTATGCTTCCGGATTTCGGTCTGATGCTAGGGTAAGCCCAAGGAATGTCTTGTTAGTAGGATATGATAGTATGTTTCTGGATCTCGGTCCGATGCCGGGTGGGACCCGATAAAGGTTTTCATGTTAGTTATGTGTTATGTTATATGTTAGTTGATATGTTAATATGTATGTTGAGATCTGCTCGATGGAGGGCGGGGCCCGATGCCGGAAAACACGATGCCGAGCAAGAGTCGATGTAGCATGGGCGGGGCCCAAAATATGTTATATGGTATGTTTATATATGTGGTAGTTTGGGGAGACTCATTAAGCTTCGTGCTTACAATTTTCAGTTTTGGTATCAGTTACTTCCACTAGCAAGGGGAAGGCCTCGGGATGATCAAAATGGCACACACCATAGTTTCAGCCTGGGATATTTAGACTCTGATATTTTCTCATATTATTTTGATATAGTATTTGACAGAATGTTCTGAGATACATTATTTAAGGTTTTCTTTTTCAGGTTGGATGACTTATGGTTTTATTATGAATGATTTAAAAACGAATGTTTTGGACCGTATTTTGGGATGTTTCAGCTATTTTGTAGTGTTAATATATTTCTTACATGGAACTTTTTTTTACATATTCATGATGTAACGTTATAAAATAAATGTTAGATCATAAAGGAAATTTTTTAAAAATGTTTTTTGAGGGGTAATATAGTAAATTTTCGTAGTCAGTCAGATGTAAAATCAAATAAGTTTTACTCAAAAGTTAACTCAGTGGGTCTCTACCCCAGTCAGCCACTATCAAACGATCTATCGTGGATTATAATTGTTACTTACCAAACATATATGTAATAAAATAATTCAAAATATATTTATGATGCTATATTGGTGCATTAACCTGTCAATGAAATCAATAATCAAAAATAGTTTTGAAATTTGCCTATATGTGGTAATTTTATATACGTTATTTTATCATTTAATTTTAAAATCATCAAAAATGCAAGAAACATAAGGTTGCTCTCATAGTCATGTTGTAGGAATAATAGTCACAAAGAACATGGAACATGCTGAAACCTGGAAAAAAACTGGAACAAGGATCTATAATCTTTTGTTTTATGTATGAAGGGGGCAGCTTCATTTGGAACGTCAATCTCATACCCAAAACAGAACATTGTACCGGTTACTCTGATACGAAGTACTATATATAAATTGAAAAATATACATTTTTATTTAGTAATGTATAAAAGTAAAAATCATATTAAGTAAAACATAATTATTTCAAATTTCATAACGTCAAGAAAACATGGTTCTTTGATAGAATAGTAAAAAACACGACCATAACATGAAATTAATCAACCATTTGCCTTCCCAGTCCCACCCACACTAGCATCATCTTCGTCTAAATTCTACCATTACATGATCTCGAATCTTGCACTTGGCCCTTCCAAATATGCATTTTTCAGATTCATATCCCATTTTTTGTGTGGGCTCGTTTTGTAACTTTTAGAAAAATGTGATTGTAGGTGAATATTAGAATGGATAAACACAAGTTTGTTAGCCCTTTTACTATTTAAGCGGTTTCCCTTAACATTCTGTATGTGTAATGTCCTAATTTTCACAATAATTTTTTAGATAAAAGCTATTTTCAATGTTCAACCATCCACAAAACTATTATTTCAAAACGTAAACCCAAAAAGAAAATCGGAGTATCATAACATTGCGGAATGTTAAACATAAAAATTATTGATTGATATGTACAATCATGTGTTCGCCTTCTTGCGATCCTCAAAGGTACCTGAAAAATTTAACCCACAAATGTAAGCCAAAGTTTAATGACACATATATCACAAATAACTATATATAACTACAACATGTCCGCAACAATCTCTTGTCCAGATCAACCCACAACAACGGGTATGTATCAACCCCGAGTCCGTATCAACCCACAACAAAGCATGCAATATATAATCCTCAAGCAAGACCCTACTAGTCTAGAGAACAACCATGACATAACAATTATGCGATAAGTAATACAATAAGAAAACTCACCTCGTAGATAGACCGGATAACCAACACCACATGTAAACACTAGTAGATCGGTTTCACACACCACCTAGAAATTAAACCAAAGGTCAACCATAACTATGACCTAAAACCCTAAAGTTTGACACAAGGTCAAAGTTATTAAAAAAGTCAACAGGCGCGCCATGCTTTTTGTGGTTGCCTTCCGCCCAGAAAAGGACAAAATGGTAGGGATCTTATGCTGAAACAAGAACATTCAAGAAAACCTAAAAGCGCGTTGCGCAATGGTATGTGCGTCGTGTCCGGGTCTTTCCCATAAAGTGAAAAGACTTAATCTATTAAATTTAAACCCCAAACATCTATATCTAATCCTTGAAAATTTCTTAGTTAATAAAGTTTGAAACATTACTCATTAAGTCACTCTACTAAACTAGGATCGAAACATTTTTACTCTAAATGACCTAAATATCCCACATAACTTGCATAGCTTAGAGGACATGCACAAAACACTAACTATATAAGTACAAGAGATCCATAAGACAATTCTATGCGCTCAAAGGGAGTTGTAGTCATCACAACTCCAAGCTCACCACCAAAACCGTACCATAAGTGCATTTAATGACAATAAGCAAGATCTAGAAAACTAAAAGGCACGATTGAAGCAATCCCAAAGAAGGATGCAAACAAATAAGAAATGAATAAAGTTCCATATGTCACAAGAATTGGTTGTTTGATGTATGTTATGGAATATACTATGCCATATGTTGCTCTTGGAGTGAGATTTATTAGTTGATTCATGTCAACTCAAGGAAATAAACATCGGGTAAGAGTCAAGTGGTTTCTATGCTAGTTGAAAGGCACTCTTTTGGTTGCTTTATATTTCAATAAAAAGAACACATATGTAGATTTTGGGAGATTGGATAGATTCAAAGAAATTAACACAATTTATGTGTTCACTATTGTGAGTACATCCATCAGCCAGATGTTCAAATTAAAAAAGATTGTTGCTCTATCAATCATAAAAGTATAATATATGGCAATTAAAAAAGTTGCCACATAGCTTATATGATAGCTTATATGGTTGAAGAACTCCGAATCAGAGTTGGGCAAGAAACAATATAACTATGTCCTACATTGTGATAACCAAAATGCAGTTAACATGGAGAAGAATATAGAGTGTCATAGCATTGTGATAACCAAAGTGCAGTTAACCGGTTCAGGGGTAGTCAGTTTTCTAGAAATGCCAAAGCCAACGAATGGTTTTATGAAAAATGACTAAATGGTAAAACTCAACATTTCATTCTTTTTTTAAGTGTGAAAAAATGAAATAAATCTAATTGTAGATAGTAATAATCGTCTGATTAATACAAAAACATCAAATGGTGTTGTTCCATTAGAAATTTTAAATATCACTTTGGTTGCTACGGTTACCAAAATATGGAAACATTTATGTAATTTGTCCACTATTTTATTATTCAATCTCAAAATACATGCACCCATTACTTTTTGGAGTTTCTTACCATTAGGCAACGGTTACTCTTGTAATTAATTCAAACTTAAATAAGACTATGAAGAATATGACCGTTTTGTAACGGTCTAAAAACTACATATTTATAGTAACAAATTCTTCGTCAATCTACATACTTTTGCCATTACACTACTCCCCTCCCCTCTTGAATTCCTTATCTTCAAAGTATACTCTTTCACTTTCTAATTTGTTCTCTATATCATCATTTTTGTAATTCATTCAAGTAGTCTCTCTATGCTTAGATGTAGCTTTGTTGATGATTACTTTATTCAAGACAACTTGTTGACAACCATATGATTGTTTCATATACCCTCCGGACCTATAAATCCTGTTAAGTTCTTCTTAGCTTATTTGACTTCCTTTTTCAGAAAGGAAAAACATGTACTTGGCTACCTTATGTGTAAGTCTTCCTAAATTTATTGCAACTGACATATCTTGGATCAACAAATCCTGCATTGAGGAAGGGAATTGAATTTGCCAGGGCTCAGAAAGTCTCTAAAGAAATTGGTGAGTACGGTTATCTTGTATAGTGATCCCCATGATAACCTCAAGCTGCTCGAAACTTTTTGGTATTGTGGTCGATTGAAATGCCAATGCCGACCATAATCTGATTCTAGACATGGATTCCCGTTACATGGCTCCTGATTCCTATTCTTTCTGTACAAAGTTAGGGATCTTGTTGCTGTAAATAACAATTTCATAAAAAGCAAGCTTACTTGAAATGTCTATGCTTATAATAGCAATCTTTCTTGCTCCTGATTCCGGACCCATAGAAAAACTACCCCCTGAGTAGAAAGTTTCACATATGGGTCCTCCAAGAACACCAACAGCTTCACCCATGGACACCCCATGCATGTACAAATTGAATAATTTTTTTGAGTACTGATCGTTATACATATATTTTCTGTTTCAGGTAAAATCATTACCATCAGAATTTGCTAACGCAACAGTAAATTGAAGTTTCTCATTGATTTCTGTATGTTTTCCTAAACAAGAGAACACCTTACAGAAGTGAGGCTTTTCCATCAACCTTCTAAAGATAGAAGCAACTGCAGGTTCTAGGTGAGTACTCTTCAAGTCTTTTTCAAAAATCTTGAAGTGAAGTATGCAGTACTCAACAAGTAATATTCTTTCTTCTGTTCCACGTTCAATATCCTGAAAAAGGAGAACATTATATGAGTTTGAGATGGATGCTTTCCGATACATTGTCAATGTGTCATTGTCCTGTTCTATTCTTGGATGTGCTTTGATGTATATAATTTCATAGAACATTTTAAAGCTCCAAGACTTCCATATTTAGAATAGTTAAAAAGACAACTAAATACTTCCCTTATAATATTTTATAATCTTCAAAAATACTCATACATAAAAGATAAACATAGTTTCCCATTAATTTTGAATCTCGAAAGATACGAAACCAAAATAAAAGCAGTCGAGAAATTGATACCTTAGAACCACCGGATTTGAGGTTAATGTTCAGAATTCAACGAGACAGATGGAAGAGGAAGGATGCGCAAATGACGATGTAATGATATTTGATAATATGTTTTACAAGTGTAGAAATTATTTGGCTCTGACGATGCTTATTTGCTAATTAAATCTTCATTTAATAAATGCACTTTTCTATCGGTTTTTTATGACTTTTATTGGTAAGGCGATCATTAGAGATATTTGAAGAAAAAGAGGAAGCACACCAGGTATTTGACAAAATGCCTATTTGTAATTTGGGTATGTGTAACTAGAACTTTCCCCACCAACGGATACCTGGACAACTTCATTGAGAACATCGTCTCTCTGAAGCACCTCAAGAGCCATTGTCATGATGCTAATGAAATCTAAATCGAATCATTCTAGAGCCTGAACAACCAATAAACTTAACATACCAAAAAAAAAAACAAATTACCCTCTAAAACTAGTACTACTGCCGGTGCCCAACTTAGTCCCACTCACATCGCGTATCTATGTAAAGATAGCTTCGATACTTTTTTTCACAAATAGAGAAAAACGATGTAACTTAGGGCAACGTTTGCGAAAACTTTTTATGACTTTGAGATTATGAAGAATATGAATTATTGGAAGATGATGAATTTTTTTAAAGCATCAAGATGAAATCAATCATCAAAGACGAAGTTAAAATTAAAAAAAAAAGTTACTTAAAGAACATATATATAATAAAATAATTTAAATTATATTTATGAGACAATATTAGACTTTGTATGGTTTTCTTTTAGTATATTAGGGAGTGTTTGATGTGGTTTCTAATTGGTTCCAAATGGGGATCGGGTAAAAAAACCAATTATACATGTTTAATATTGCTTTTTAACTATTGGACTCGGTCCAAAGGGTTGAATCGGTCCATGATTCGGTTTTCTCTTCAAAACTAAAGGACCTACTCTTTCTTCCTTCTTCACTTCCCATCACCCCACATAACAATTATGGATCAAACAAGCCCTTGAAGGTTTTTTGTTCTTATTGTTGGTCGAATGATTATTGTTACTTCTATGTTTATGTTAGGTTAAGTTATATAATTTTGATTATGCGCAAAGGGGAAACCAATTCTGATTGAGCTTAGAAACGAGGATGTTGCTCCTGGCTTGAAGATGAATGAACTGTAGATATGTTTTCTAACCTTCAAAATCAATATGATTTCTGAATATTTCTAACCTTCAAAATCGCCAAGAAATCGACATGATACGCTTCCATAGAATACGACTATTGCGTCCAACAGTCCATTGTCGACTCGACATCCTTCAATTTCATTCGGATTTACTCTAATTGTTCTCAATTTTGTAGTCACACAAACGGTGTCACCTTCTTGTTTTTCTTTTAAACCAGCTCACCAGATACAAAAACTATAAACTCATACGATTTGTTGGTCATTTGATTTTAAAAACACAAATCATTTGATTTTAAAAATATGGTATTTCACTTGTTCATCCGGTGTTCTTGCTCTTGTTGTTTTCTTTACAGATGTGACTTATAATTGTTTGGTTTCCATCGGTAAGTTAATACTTTTTATTTGGTGTTAGGTGTTTAGTAAAATGCCACAATAAGTTTTTTTAAGCCGAGTAATGATGTAAGTTTTGGATTGATTAATGCATACAATTTGCTATTTGTTAGGATAATTGAAGTTGATTAGTTATATAACACATTGGTTAAGTGTGATGTTGAGAACCTTGACAATTTTATCCTTACATTGAAGTGATTCATGTTGGTATTGTAACGCCTGGTTCTGGTATGCACTTAATTCATTTATTTATTCATTTTGGAAAGGCTACTCGACGAGTTGATGGCCCTAACTCGCCGAGTAGAAGGAAGTATATTCGTGGGTTTTAAGTGAGCTACTCGACGAGTCGCAGCCCTGACATGACGAGTAGGAAAGACCGGATGAAACCCTAATCTTTGAGTTTTCACCCTATTTAAGCATCATATATGGCCTCCATCCGAACCTCCGTCACTTCCAAACCCTAATCTGTGACAACCTGAATCTTTTTCCGTTAACGTTAGCCCGATTCCGTCAAATAAATTTTGAATTTTATTTTGTTCTGTCAAATTCTTATAGCTTGAAAAATCATTAATTTATATAACTAAATTTTATATAAGAGCCGGAACCAAAAATCACGCAAAAACCCGAGTTTTTCTTCAAAAAACAGTAAAATTCGGTCTGAGTGGTGTTCACGGCTGTGAACCCAATCACAGCCATAAAATGATCACGGGTGGTGGACCCTTACCACCGACCATAATCCCAACCTATATATACGAGTTCCCACCCTCATTTACACTTTTCTGGCCGAAAACACACTCTATCTCTCTAAAATCATCACCCAGAAAACTCAAGTTTTCTCTTCATCTATCACTCCATCCACCTTAGAACTCATAAAACATCCGACTTTTCATCAAATCTAGTGTTGTTGTTCTTGTGTTCACGGCCAAAAACCCTTCAAATCTTCAAATCTTCAAGCGCTGAAATTAGTTCACGACCGTAAACCCTTCAAACTTTAAAAAACCGTAAACCCTTCAAAGGCAGTAAACTGTTCACGCTCGTAATCCCTTTCACGTCAGTAATCAGCCCTACATCATAAATATTAGCTACAAACCCACTTTTCCACTTCGATCGACTCTCGGTAACATTCCTTAACCCAAAACAAGTGTTTTTCTAACACTTTAATTAATGAATTCGCTAATTTAAATACAAATATGTGTTTAATTATTGTTAGGATTCCGTTAACTTCGCGTACAACAACTCAAGGGTCCTCATTCCAGTCTCGTTGTCCGACATTCACATAATCAACAGTGACTTCATACCCTACGCATTTATTATTCTAACGTTTTTAGGTGTGAATACAAGCCAATCACAAATAGTTTTTGTGAACTTTATATTCAGAATTTAAAACAGGATTAAAACTTATGCAATTGACACAACCAAAAGATCACCACATTTTATGAAATATTTAAATATCTTATCGCGTTTTGTAATATGCTAAGCATAAGGGAAGTTTTCAACTCACAACTATAATTGCATAGTTTTCAGAACAATACACGAACCGAGTACTTAACATACACGCAAACTACAATAGGTATAGTTTGATGTGGTCTAAAGTCGAAAGTACAAAAACTACAAACTCATCTGATTTGTTGGTCATTTGATTTTATAAATACAAATCATTTGATTTTAAAGATCTGGTATTTCACTTTTTCATACAATGTTCTTTTTCTTGTTGTTTTCATTACTCATCTGACTTATAATTTTTTGATTTCAGTAGGTAAGTTTATACTTTTTATTTGATGTTAGCTCTTTAATAAAATGCTACAATAAGTTTTTTTTTTCAATCAAATAATGATGTAAATTTTAGGTTGATTAATCCATACAATTTGCTATTTGTTAGGAGAATCGAGCTTGATTAGTTACATATAATAGATTGGTTAAGTGTGACGTTGAGAACCTTGACAATTTAGCTCTCACATTGAATTGATTCTTGTTGCTATTTTGAAGTGATAATATATGTCTTACATTGAAATTTATTATACATATTCATGATGTAATGTTATAAAATAAATGGTATCATAAAAGAATTATTATAAAAATGTTTTTTGAGGGGTAATTTATTAAATTTTCATAGTCAGTCTGTGACAACCCTATATTTCCCAAAAGCATTGTAAACACTCGAAAGCTAAAAGCAACGAAATTAACTTCGAAAATAAAGTGTTCAAGTATCTAAGTTGGGATACATCAAATATTAGATATCATGCCAAGGTTTCCAAAAACATAAAGAAGGCTCAAAACCAGGTCATATTGAAGAAATTATAACCACTCGTATATTTACAACACGACGTTAAAATATTATTTGACGTAAAAAGTAAAATCTCAATAAAATTCATTTTTAGCCTTAAGTATCTAAACAAAAGTCGTAGATCTCGTTGAAAGGTGAGCGTGCATAAAAAGATCGCCCAAATTGGACCTCGTATGAAGAAGTTACGAATTTTCAAAGTTTCGTAACAGTAGTAGAGGGCTAAAAACTCGGATTTAAGATCGAGTGTTATTTAGCTATCGCCACCTAAATGGAAGTTGAAGATCTCCTCAGTGGTAATAAAACGATAAAAAGACAAACGAAAACCGACGTCGAATAAAGAACCTACGAATTTTTAATGAATTTTAGGAGGCCCGGCCTATTAAAAATATATCATTAAAATTAAATTCAAAACTAGCCAACGGAGTCTAAATGAAAGTTGTAGAGCATAATCTCACCTACGCGTGGATATAAAGAACACGAAAAACGGAGCTCGTACGCGAAAGTTACGGAATTTAGAAGAGGATAGGCTGGATTACGCCCCGCGTTCTTTGGGAGTACGCCCCGCGTACTAGACCCAGAGTCGAGTCCCATCGGCCTGCCCAAGCTACGCTTAGCTAGCCAGGAGTCGTAAGCCATGATGCATTTTTACGCCCAGCGTAACGAGGTACGCGCTGCGTACGTGAGTACGCCCCGCGTACTCCAAATTTACGCCCCGCGTACTCACTCTTCCAGCACTATAAATAGATGGCATGAGCTTCGAGTTTTGGCACACCTTCACAATTCCTCAGCCATTCTCCCAGCTCCAGAGACCATTTTCTTACCTTGGTTTCCGTACTCGAGCCTCCGACGAAAGATTTACGCTGCAGAGATCCCCGAAGAGCCCGACGACGCAACCATCCGCGGTCGAAGTTCTGCTCAACCCTAGCCTCTCTCTTCAAACTTAACGAGTGAGTTCATACCCCTACTTTTCAATTCTTTTTAAGTTTTAGGGGGGGAAATACAAGTACATTACGAATCAAAGTATCATTTTATAAACATAATTATATTATCGTTCTTATAGGGTTTCAATACAAAAATAACTTTATGTTTAAAGGGCTATTATATCACCAAGTTGTTATCACCAAATGGGAACATACTTTTGAGAAACTATAATGAGCATTGTATTCCAGTTATTCATACATTTACATATACATCTCGACAAATGAAATACTTTCAAAAGAAGTAAACTCTTTATTATCGTAAATCTGTTTATACCAAGTAATGTGAGACATTTAAACTTCAACGTACTCGTATGTATGCATTTCAAGTCCTGTATGATATACCATAATCTCTTGGAGAGAGAGCGTGATACTTGTGTATACATCTATACGGGATTGACAATCCCGCACCTAAACTATTAGCTATAGTTAGACCGGCAGGTCTGGGGTGACAAATGTCATAACACTACAACACCTGAAGAATGTTGTTACAGGCCGTCAGTGTCAATAGTATGGTTATAAAACTCACATAAAAGTATAAAAACAAGTTTGATTTACGAGATTCATATATGCATTTCAGTTTTCCATTTTATTGTTAACACAAATTTTATCACTATTATTCAAGCATGGAAAACACTAATGCACTCCAACACGGGAAACTTTTCAAATCATTTATAGAAAATATTGGATTTTCTGAAAACCTCGTTCATCGATTTACTATCAAAAAGGACATACTTTTCAATGCAAAACACTTATGAACTCACCAACTTAATTGTTGACACTTTTTCGAAACCACTTGTATTTCTCAGGGAATCAGTAATACAGGTAACCACCAGCTTTTGGGGAAGGGAACGCTAAGGATGTTTTATTATTGAACATTTATCATCTCATTGTAATATTCTTTTGCTAATATGTATAACATAACAACATACGTTTTCATTATATATGTGATGGTTGTGTTACTTTCTTTACAATATTCAATGGTTGTGATACTACGTGAAGTCATCCACCCCCGAATGTTTCCGCCATTCTGGTTTGGGGGTGTGACAGATTGGTATCAGAGCATTGTTTATAGTGAACTAATTATATCGAACCACATACGATATACAAACTATAAATGCAAAGGGGACCAAAAACCCTCTGACAAAACATTTTCATGAACAAGATACTTTCTTTTAAAGATATACATTTTTACAAGCATGCATTAATCTCGTATCATAACAAGTTATACTAAAAAGTATTAAGGCAAGTTACGACACTACGATTGAGCCCCGGGGTATGTAATCAGGTCGAGAATAAATATAGTCTGATCAACTATATTTATCCTGGATTTGACCAACGTACGTCGAGGAATGGTCGTAGTGGACAACAAGCCGAAAACTTACCCAAATACAAAATTATTTTAGTTTCGCCAAAGAGTTAAAATAGTCTAGAAGTATTATTAAAAATAGTTGTACAATAAAAATTATAGTAAGTCGCTAAATGGAAATTTCTTTTCTTATAACGTTCTCATACATCTATCCTAGTACAGACAAATGGCCAGATTCCATTTACCAGGAGATCCCTACTACCCAAACCAAGGCAACGGCGGTTGGATAGAAGAAGACCCGGAGGAAGACCCAGAGGAAATCGAAGAAGAGGTCGAGGAAGAACCCGAAGGGGTTATCGAGGAAGAATTTGAAGTCGAAGTCGGAGAGGAATTCGAAGTCGACGAGGAGATCATGGAAGTTTCTAGCAGAACAGACTCCGAGCCAGAAATGTACGACCCTCCCATCCCTCATCCTCCCGTAATCAGACCATATCAACCGGGACCCATCCCCATCTGGGGAAGCCACCTCTACTACTGGAGCCGCCAGCAAGGTGTACGCCCTCCATTCGGCATGTGTCAGGATTTTTACAACGTCAGTGGGGGAGGCTCAGCTGATCGAGCACTTCCTATCGTCGTGAACGCTATAGCTAACCAGAACTACCAGGTGGACCAACAAGCAGCCAGAGTTCGCGAAATCAATGCTGCTACCCAAGGTAACGCCGCTGGCATCCGCCGTTGGAAGGACTACATGAGAATACCCAAATCTACACGGGAACACTTCAGAACCAAATGATAACGGCTCTGGCAGAAATAAGAGAGATGAAGGAACAACAAGCAGATCTCGAGAGGCGACTGATGGGAGTCAAACGGTCGGATGCCGAGTCTAGCTCCAAACGCCGCAAATAGAGCTTGTTCGATGCCCAACAATTTTGTTATAGATTAGGATTTCGGATAAAAGTTTTTCCCTTATTTCCCTTTTGTATCTGCAATCGGAGACCTCTAGGAGGGTCAAATTTTCCCGAACAAGATATGTAATGTAACACACCTCAGGTGTGACCTATATGTATGAATATGAAGTATTTCTTATTATATACCTCTCAAAAATTACGAGTTTTAAATTTCTATGCCTACCTTGAAACCATAAACTAAAGTCAAAACAAATTACAAGATACAACTAACACACGATTGTCAAAACATTAGAAACTTATAGTATTCATTCTTAATTTTTCTCTACCAGAACATGCCTCCTCGTAGACCAACACGCAGAAACTCAACTACAACACCACCTCCACCACCTCCTCCAATTATGGACACCATTATGTTCCAGACTGTTGTACCCGCTGCTGTAACTGCAACAATGGCTCAAATGAGCAATAACAGATCGGGGGGAGGAACAAACAGTTTTACAAATGGCCAAGGTCAAAGCCGTTCAGGGGTATGCACTTACAAAGACTTCACCAACGGAAAACCTATTCCCTTTTACGGGACTGGGGGAGTATTGGCTCTATCTCAATGGATAGAGAAAACTGAAGCTGTATTCGAAATCTGTGCATGTCCTGAAGAAAGCAAAGTAAAGTTCGCCGCTTTTACTTTCTCTGAACGCGCCCTGACATGGTGGAACGGCCATGTCCAGACACTAACCCTAGTGGTGGCGAACTCCATGGGTTGGGAAAACCTGAAAAGAATGCTCCTTCGAGAATACTGCCCAAGAGGCGAGATTCAGAAGCTTGAACAGGAACTGTGGAACCTTTCGATGGTAGGTTCGGACATAGCAGGTTACACCAACAGGTTTAGTGACTTAATAACACTTTGCCCAGGGATGTTAACCCTGCAGAGCCAAAAGGTCGAGAGATACATCTGGGGACGATCACCCCAACTTCGAGGAAGTGTGCTAGCTTCCAGACCCTTGACCTTCGCCAGCGCCAAAGAACTAGCGCAATCTCTTGTTGGTCATGGTGTCTGTCAAGGAGTCACGGCTATCATGGCTGAACCAACCAAAGGGAACAGCAACAATGAGATCAATGCCAACAACAACAACAAGAAGAAATTTTGGAACAAAAGGAAGGGGCAAACTTCGCAAGAACCTTCAAAGAAGCAAATGGTTGCGGTTCATGCTGCTACTACCCCCACCACAACTCCTGCTACCTCTACGCCAACAAAACCATATGTAGGGAATCTGCCCAAGTGTAGCAAGTGCAACTACCATCACCATGGTATTTGTCGCGACATGCACTGCAAGAACTGTGACAGGAAAGGGCACACAGCCCGTTTCTATAAAGCACTGGCACGACCAATCACTCAAGTTTCTGGCACTGGAGTAAGTCGGGCGTGTTATGGGTGCGGAGAGACTGGACACTTCAGGAGGGATTGTCCCAAGGAAAGGAATATTAGCGGTGTGGGGAGAGTGCTGGCAGTAGGACAGAATGAAGCAATAGCGGACCCTACGGTGGTTACGGGTATGTTCCTACTCAACAACACTTATGCATGCATACTTTTTGACTGCGGTGCGGAGAGAAGTTTTGTGAGTCATAAATTCAAACATCAACTTAATCAAACACGAAAAACGGAGCTCGTACGCGAAAGTTACGAAATTTAGAAGAGGACAGGCTGGACTACGCCCCGCGTTCTCTGGGAGTACGCCCTGCGTACTAGACCCAGAGTCGAGTCCCATCGGCCCGCCCAAGCTACGCTTAGCTAGCCAGGAGTCGTAAGCCATGATGCACTTTTACGCCCAGCGTAACGAGGTACGCGCTGCGTACGTGAGTACGCCCTGCGTACTCCAAATTTACGCCCCGCGTACTCACTCTTCCAGCACTATAAATAGATGGCATGAGCTTCGAGTTTTGGCACACCATCACAATTCCTCAGCCATTCTCCCAGCTCCAGAGACCATTTTCTTACCTGCGTTTCCGCACTCGAGCCTCCGATGAAAGATTTACGCTGCAGAGATCCCCGAAGAGCCCGACGACGCAACCATCCGCGGTCGAAGTTCTGCTCAACCCTAGCCTCTCTCTTCAAACTTAATGAGTGAGTTCATACCCCTACTTTTCAATTCTTTTTAAGTTTTAGGGGGGGAAATACAAGTACATTACGAATCAAAGTATCATTTTATAAACATAATTATATTATCGTTCTTATAGGGTTTCGATACAAAAATAACTTTATGTTTAAAGGGCTATTATATCACCATGTTGTTATCACCAAATGGGAACATACTTTTGAGAAACTATAATGAGCATTGTATTCCAGTTATTCATACATTTACATATACATCTCGACAAATGAAATACTTTCAAAAGAAGTAAACTCTTTATTATCGTAAATCTGTTTATACCAAGTAATGTGAGACATTTAAACTTCAACGTACTCGTATGTATGCATTTCAAGTCCTGTATGATATACCATAATCTCTTGGAGAGAGAGCGTGATACTTGTGTATAGATCTATATGGGATTGACAATCCCGCACCTAAACTATTAGCTATAGTTAGACCGGCAGGTCTGGGGTGACAAATGTCATAACACTACAACACCTGAAGAATGTTGTTACAGGCCGTCAGTGTCAATAGTATGGTTATAAAACTCACATAAAAGTATAAAAACAAATTTGATTTACGAGATTCATATATGCATTTCAGTTTTCCATTTTATTGTTAACACAAATTTTATCACTATTATTCAAGCATTGAAAACACTAATGCACTCCAACACGGGAAACTTTTCAAATCATTTATAGAAAATATTGGATTTTCTGAAAACCTCGTTCATCGATTTACTATCAAAAAGGACATACTTTTCAATGCAAAACACTTATGAACTCACCAACTTAATTGTTGACACTTTTTCAAAACCACTTGTATTTCTCAGGGAATCAGTAATACAGGTAACCACCAGCTTTTGGCGAAGGGAACACTAAGGATATTTTATTATTGAACATTTATCATCTCATTGTAATATTCTTTTGCTAATATGTATAACGTAACAACATACGTTTTCATTATATATGTGATGGTTGTGTTACTTTCTTTACAATATTCAATGGTTGTGATACTACGTGAAGTCATCCACCCCCGAATGTTTCCGCCATTCTGGTTTAGGGGTGTGACACAGTCAGATATCAAATCAAAGAAGAAGTTTCAGTCAACAATTAACTCGATCAGAACCCAGTCGGCTCTACCCAGTCAGCAACTATCAAAAAACCTCTAAGACATTATAATTGTCACTTACAGAACATATATGTAGTAAAATAATTAAAAATATATTTATGATTCAATATTGATGCATTAACTTGTCAGTGAACTCAGTAATCAAAAACACTTTTGAAATTTGCCTACATTGAGTAGTTTTATATACGTTCAGTTATCAATTAAGTTGAAAATCATCAAAAATCCAAGAAACATAAGGATGGTCTCGCAATCATGTTGTATGAATCATGGTCACAAGGAACATGGAACATTTTTAAACGTGGAAAAAAACGGGAACGAGGATTTGTAATTTTTTGTTTTCAGTACGAAGGGGATAGCTTCATTCGGAACATGAATCTCATATGCAGACCGTTGTACCAAGTTACTATGGTACGAAGTACCATATATAAATGGAAAAATATACTTTGTGACTTAGTAATGCATAAAACTAAAAATCGTATTATGTAAAACATAATTATTTAAAATTTCATAACTTAAAAAAAATAGGGTTTGTTAATAGAAAACTAAAAAACATGAACATAACATGATATTCATCAACCCTTTGCCTTCCCATTCCCACCCACACTAGCAACATCTTCGTCTAAATTCCACCATTGCATGTCCTTAGATCGTGCACTTGGCCTTTCCAAATATGCATTTTTCATATTCATATCCCATTTTTTTGTGTGGGCCGATTTTATAACTTGTAGAGAAATGTGATTGTAGGTGAATATTAGAACGGATAAACACAAGTTTGTCAGCCCTTTTACTATTTTAGTGGTTTCCCTTAACATTGTGTATCTGTAGTGTCCTAATTTTCACAATAAATTTTTAGATAAAAGCCATTTTCATAGTTCAACCATCCACAAAACTGTTCTTTCAAAACATAAACCCAAAAAGAAAATCATATTATCATAACATTGCGGAATCTTAAGCATAAAAATTATTGATTGATGTGTAAAATCATGTGTTCGCCTTCCCATGTCCTCAGAATTACGTGAAACATTTAGTCCACAACTTTAAGCTAAAGGTTAGTGAGTTCCCAAAAATATCACATATATCACATATAAGTATACACAAAAACATGTCCACAACAATCTCGTGTCCAAATCAACCCACAACAATAGGTCTGTATCAACCATGGGTCCGTATCAACCCACAACAAAGCATGCAATATATAATCAACGAGCAAGACCCTACTAGTCTTGCAAACAACCATGAAATAATAATTATGCGATAATTAATATAGTAAGTAAGCTCACCTTGAAGATAAACCGGATAACCAACACCATATGTAAATACTAGTGGATTGGTTTTACACAACACCCATAAATCAAACCAAAGTTCAACCTTAACTATGACCTAAAACCCTAAAGTTTGACACAAGGTCAAATGTAGTCAAAAAGTCAACAGGTCAACAGGCGCGCCATGAAAATACATCGCTCACTTCGAGCTTCTGGTCAACAGGTCAACCTTAATGATGACCTAAAACCCTAAAGCTTCATTGGGTCCTTAGAAGAGGTAACCAATAGATTTATGTGGGTAGCTGATGAAAATACATCGCTCACTTCAAGGTTCAAGGTTGCCGTGAGTCCCGCTCCTCACGAAAGCCTTGCAACCCCAAACCTTGATGTGGTCTAAAGTCGAAACATTCCCAGTCCACATCTCGTGAGGTGTTTTGGCAACCTTTTTGGTAGGGACTAGATTAAGGATATGGGCGGAAGTCTCTAAGGCATACCACCAGAATGAGATTGGTAACGAAGGATGAATCATGTCCAACAAGGTTCGGTTGCACCTCTTAGCCACCCCATTAAGTTTTGGTGTACTAGGAGGTGTCAAATTGTGAAACAATTCCACATTCCTTAAAATAGTCAAGGAACTCGATACTAAGATACTCTCCACCTTGTTCGAATCAAAGCGTCTTAATGTTCCTACCCAACTGATTCTCCACTTCCTGTTCAAACTCTTTGAACTTTTCAAAGGTTTCTGACTTATGCTTGATTAAGTAGACATAACCATATCTACTATAACCATCAGTAAAAGTCACACAGAAGCGGCTAGCCTCCCTTGTGGCAGTTCTGAAGGGTCCATACACATCTGTGTGTATGAGGTCCAATAAACTTTCACCCAAGCACAAGTACCAGTGAAGGGTGACTTAGTCATTTTTCCAAGTAAACATGATTTACAACTATCATCTGACCTTATGTCAAATGAGTCCAAGACTCCAGCCTTTTCGAGTTGGCCTATGCACTTCTTGTTGACATGTCTAAAATGACAATGCCACAAGGATGCCTTATCTAAACTAGTGGAATAATCGATATGCAACACATTATTTCCTATGTTGTCTACAACCGACACAATTTCATATACACCATCACAAGGTAATGCTTTAAAATAAAAAACATTATTATCAAAAACATTAATATCACCACATTCATTATCAAATGAAAAAGTAAATCCTTGTTTGTACAAAACAGTGAAAAGAAATAATATTTCTCACTATCATCTGACCTTATGTCAAATGAGTCCAAGACTCCAGCCTTTTCGAGTTAGCCTATGCACTTCTTGTTGACATGTCTAAAACGACAATGCCACAAGGATGCCTTATCTAAACTAGTGGAATAATCGATATGCAACACATTATTTCCTATGTTGTCTACAACCGACACAATTTCATATACACCATCACAAGGTAATGCTTTAAAATAAAAAAACATTATTATCAAAAACATTAATATCACCACATTCATTATCAAATGAAAAAGTAAATCCTTGTTTGTACAAAACAGTGAAAAGAAATAATATTTCTCACCATTTCAGATGAGTAACAACATTTATTCAAATCTAACATTAATCCACTACTCAACAGTGAAGAATAAACTCCAATCTTGGTGACAGGTGAAGCTTTCCTATTCCCCTTGATCAAGTTTACCTTCCCAAGCTCCACATCCTCACTTCATCTTAGGCCCTGTAAATCAGAACATATATGAATACCATAACCTGTATCAAGGACAAAAGAATTAGTATGTGGTGAGTTATTAGACAATATAGATTAAATACCTACATGGGTAGGTTTAACCTTCCCATCCTTAACATCTTGCAGGTACTTGGGGCAGTTTCGTTTCCACTGCCCCTTATCATGACAATAGAAGTATTCAACTTCTTTTTGGTTGGAAGAGGGAGCGACAGAACCAACTTTTGTTCCACTCAAAGAGGAACCATCAAGAGACTTTCCCTTGGTACCCTTGGAAGGGATCTTCCTATTTTTCCCTTTACCTTGCCCGATTGCCAGAACAGGGGCTGTGGTAGGAGTAGGAGTGGTAACAACCGATTTACCTTTGAGACCACTTTCACCAGTCTTCAAAAGTCCTTGAAGCTTGCTGAAGTCAAATCGGTGGTGACAAATCACGTTAATGAGTTTATTTAAATAATATCTATATTGATATTTATTGAGATTAATTTGAAAATGAAGTCCATGCGTGTTTGTTATTATCATCATTCTTGTAAGCTAGTATGGAATAGTCAAAACAATTAGCAATTCGTTAGGAACTACTAAGCTTACTTATTTGAGGAATTTGGATTTGATCCTTGGCGTGGATATTCACAGAAGTAATTCAATGTAATGTTAAAAAAAATTGAGTATAGAAGACAAGGGTAGAAAATCCAACTCATGGATCACTCCAGATATCAGTGCCCCAAACCATGAGCGGAAAAAGGCGAGAATGGAGTGAATGAAGCGAGTAATTTGATGATGCACTATTTTGTTGGGTTGAAAGTTCGATTGAATCATGGATCATTGATTCAAATGCATCATTTCATGCAAAATGTTACAGAAAAGGAAAGCTGAATTTCAAGCATTATAATGGAAAAAGTGAGGCTAGAAGATAACAAGACTCTCGATATAACGGGTGTTGGGGATGTTGTCCTTAGGACTACATTAGGTACATAATGGATATTGAAGAATATTATATACAAGTGTATATTCTAGAATTACATTGGATGTTTATATCTATATTGTAGTTGGATGAAGAAAATCACCATGTTGGGAATTCGACAATCTCATGTGAAAAGTAACAAAAAGGAACCTAGTAATTGCTCGAGGATAGAAGCAGGGAACATTATATATAGTTGTAGTTTCTAAATTTACGCAAATGCGGTTAATTTAGATATAAAAATGTGTATTATACGGAACCAAAGACTTGGACATATGAGTGAGAAAAGGACGAACATGTTAGATTCAAAAGGTCGAATTCACTGATTCAAATAGTGTGACAGTTGAATTTTGTGAGTCGTGTGTTTTTGGCAAGCAAAAGAAAGTTAGCTTTATCAAGATTGGGATGTTACAACTACTTCATTCTTATGTATATGTTCCTACATCAATCTGTTTATTAGGAGGAACTCGGTATTGTGTTACTTTCATCAAAAATTCAATGAGAAAGTTTTGGGTTTATTTTCTTAAACATAAATCTAAAGTTTTGAACCGTTAAAAAGTGGAATGCTGTTGTGGAAAATGAAACAAATATGAAGATCAAGATTTTGAGGTCACATAATGGGGGAAATTAAAATAACAAGGACTTTTTTATTGGGTAAATTACACGAATTGTCTATTTGGTTTGGGGTAGCATGCACTTTTTGTCCCTTAATTTTATTTCTAAATTGGTAAGTTCCTTAAAAATTATTTGGTTGCGTAATTGGCCCCTACTAAACATAAACAGACATTTTTACCCTTATGGATTTCATATTCATATTGTATATTACTTATTTGCTATTATGATTTTATACGAATGTATGGGCCCGTAGTTACCCTAGCCCTTATACTAATCCATCCACCCTCTCCACCTTCTAAGCTCTCGTGTAATCTTCTATGGTTGTCGGAAGCTTGACTAATTTATTTTTATTAACACGGTTTACAAGACCAATAGTAGGGGTGCAAACGAGCCAAGCTACTTGCGAGCTACTCGAGATCGGATCGTTAAAAGCTCGAATCGAAACCGATTTTAAACGAGCCCGAGCCGAGCTAGAGCTTAGTATTAAGCTCGTTTATTAAACGAGCTGGAGGTCGAGCCTATGTCACTAAGCTCGATTAGGCTCGCGAGCCTAAACGAGCCTTTATATAAAATAATTTATTATTATTTTTATATATTAAAATAAAAACATATTTCAGGATTAGGGATTTAGGTATTAGTAAACGAGCTTCTTAGACACGTCAGACAAAAAACGAGCCGAGCCCGAGCCCGAGTCGAGCTTGTATAATTATTTACGAGCTCGAGCCGAGCTTAATAGAAGAAGCTCGAATCGAGCCGAGCTCGAGCTCGAGCCTCATATAACTTAACGAGCTCGAGCCGAGCGTGACCAGGCTTGGGCTCGGCTCGGCTCGTTTGCACCCTAACCAGTAGTAAGAGTCTTGATTACATACATGTTTTCCAGTCATCTTCCCATTGAATTCTAGACCTAAAAACACGTAAAACCATTAAAATCCTAGACAATAAAACATTAAATCTTTGAATTCGTGTTCCATTGTGAATTCTTTTTTTTTTCGAATCGCCAGAAAAATCTACCATACATAGAAGAATAACAAAAACCCGTATGGAACCTATGTACAAGTAAAATAATTGACTATGAATTCATTTTTACTCTACCATGGCTACTTGAATGTAAAAAATGATGATGGCAAAAACGAAGACCCACTTGTAAAAAAATTAAGATTCTCATCCTAACTAGCATATATGGGGTACTTGTAATATAAAAGTAGAAGAATGACATTTCAAGTGCCAAAGATATCATTATATAGTATGGTCGATTAGGGTTACATTCATGTAAACCCTAATACACAGGACCATTCATTTCCATATGATCCATGGGTTAAGCGCTCCATGGACTATCCATGCAAGCTTTGCCCATCCTAAATGAACATTGGCCCATTCTATCTATCTATATATATATATATATATATATATATATATATATATATATATATATATATATGTGTGTGTATATATATATATATATATATATATATATATATATATATTGGGAAAAGATTAAATGAAAACACCAAAAAGGTTGAGAACGCAAGAACAAGTATATTCAATTATGATTCCATGTATTCATTTGTGGAGAAATGATAAATTTTTACACACAATAAACATGAATATGCTTTTTCTCTTCAATTGAAATTTAAGGCGTAAAAATTTATCATTTCTCCACAAATGAATAATGGAATCACACATGAATATACTTTGTTCTCGCGTTCTCAACTTTTTTAATGTTCTCATTTGATCTTAATCATATATATATATATATATATATATATATATATATATATATATATATATATATATATATATATATATAAAAGAGGCCATATTTAATTAGTTTCCTTTTGATTATTAAATTAATTCCAAATTAATTGTTGATTAATACTAATTAGATAATATGATTTCATATTAATATATTATAACTTATAATATATTAATAAATCATAATTATACTATTCTCAAAAGACTATCCACACAAATTTTTCCAGTGAAGCGCAACCCAAATGGACCATGCCGGGTCGGGTCAAGTACATACAAAATATAGTTATGGACTTAGACACCTAATCCAATAGGATAGTGAATCCCGAAAAGATCTATTTACCAATCTCATGCTCTCCTTCCAGGAGACACTAGTTATACTATGATAGGATTTAACCCGCACCCCGAAGGGTACAATTGAAGTGATGTCTCACAACCGTGTAGTAACTAGTTTACGTGTAGTGTTATGCTCTCTTGTATTTGAATCCATTTGTATACTTGTTGTGTAACAATACTTATACTTAAATAATTATCTAATGTTCTACTCTTCAAATCCGTATGTAAAAATGTATATGATAAACTGAGTCTTTCATAGTTTATATTTTTGTTAATGTATAAGCTCTGAATTTGTAAAACTGAGTAATGAATTCCCAAACTATACCTATTATAGTTTTCATATATGTTATGTACTCGGTTCGTGTATTGATCTGAAAACTATGCAATTTTGACTGTAATTTGGAAACGTCCCTTATGCTCAACATGTTACAAAAGGGATAAAATATCTAAATATTTTATAAAATGTGGAAATCTTTTGATTGTATCAATTGCATAAGTTTTAAACATGTTGAAATTCTTTTGTGTAAGCTCACAAAATCATTTTTGTTTGGCTTGTATTCTTCCCCTGAAAACATTAAAATAGTAAAAGTGTAAGGGTATGAATTCACTGTTGGTTGCGTGTATGTCGGACCACAAGACTGGGATGAGGACCCTCGAGTTGTTGAACGTGAAGTTAACGGGATCCTAATAATAATTAAACACATATTTGTATTTAAATTAGTAAATCCATTAGTTAAAGTGTTATAAACACTTATTTTTGGTTGAGGAATTTTACCGAGGATTGATCGAAGTGGAAAAGTGGGTTTACAGCCAAGATTCCCGATAGAAGGCTGATTGCGGCCTTGAAGAGATTATGATCATGAACTGTTGTCACACCCCGAAAACCAAAGGCGGAAACATTTCCGGGGTTGACTCCATGTTGAGTATCGAGAGTAATCACAAAACATTACATTACATAATATTGTTTACATCTGTTTAAAAGGAAAGTTGTACAAGTGTTATACATATGTAATATAGAAAAAAGTAAAGACGAGTCTTCAGGACGCTCCGTCTTCTCCAAAAGGTTGCGGTGTACCTGTCTATCGCTGACCTGAGAATACAAGCAGTTTGAAAATCAGCATAAAGTTGGTGAGTTCATAAGCGGTTTAGTTTTGAAAAGACGAGTTCCGTTACGTTCTGGAAAAGTTGTTGATCAAGAAAATCCCATATTTTCTTATGAAAACAGTTTGGTTATCCTTTGATACAATTTCGAAAACAGTTAGTTATGTTGATCCAGGAAAATCCCATATTTTCCTTATAGTTTTAGTTACTCGTTTGTTACTTTATCCGTTTATGTGCTGTTGTGTTGCCCAGGAAAATCCCATATTTTCCTATGTGTTGAGTTGTCTATTAGTATCTAGGTTCGTTACTGATTTTAATGTTATCCCAGGAAAATCCCATATTTTCCTATGTGTGGTGTTTTGTTCTTAAGTCTGATTTCGAAATACCAGTAATTACCATGTGAGTAGTATTAGTTATGTGTTCTACTTCCTTAGTTATTCTACAATCCGTTGACTATAATCTACTAACTTAGTTGTAATTTCGAATATTTGGAATCACACAGAAGCGTACTTTATAGTATTTTCGAAGTTCTGCTGAGTTCCAAAGGAGTATATTAGATGTGTATTCGAAGCTCTGTCGACATTCTGAGGCGGATATATTTGAAACTCAGAAGAGGTCCAAAGGCGTATTTCCGTATTAAATTCGAAACTCTGGTCACACTCAAGGGGTACACTAACTGTATATTCGAAGTCTTAGTGTCAACCAAAGGCGTCATTTCGCATTCGTAGTCTTATTCGCATTCGTAGTTGTATTCCTATTCATAGACGTATTTGTATTCGTAGACGTATTTGTATTCAAAGACATATTTGTATTCGTAGACATATTCGTATTCGTAGACGTATTCGTTCAAGATTACATTCGTATTCGTATAAGTTCTAGATTACATTCGTATTCGTATTAGTATATTCCTTATAATTAGTATGGTTTCTTTTACAAAAGACAACATAGATCAAAGCACTTTTCAAAAGAAATCTATAATTAACCTGCAATTCGAAACATTAGTTATCATAATCTTTGGAAATCATGACATTTAGAAACTAAAATCATTTAGTTGTAAATCAGTTTAAGTACAGGATACACTTGTACTTTTGCTTGTATTCCCCCCTAAAAACAGTTAAAAAACAGTGAAAAAGGGTAGGGGTATGAACTCACCGGACAAGAAATGTGACGATTTCGGATGCTAAACGTTGGTCTGGGGCTTGCAAATGCACAAGGTTCCTAAGTATAATTTAAAGATACACATTTCTTTCTAATTAGGACTTAGATTAATTATTTGTTAGGGACAAATACGTGTAGTCGCGGAAACACCCAATTACGAGTGTTTGGAGGGACCCAGGTGGCGTTTAAGGACGTGAAATGACACTAGGGACTTGGGACTTGAGTTTATTCCCCATGAATAAACTTATACAAGAGTTTTTGGTCTAAAACACCCTTCCCCATGAGTTTACGGGCGTAAACTCATGGTGGGGTAGTTTATGGTGCAAAATGACTTCAACCACTTAAGGGAATTTTTCTAGGCTTGGATCAAGGGCTTGGAATGGATTTTTAAATATCAAAATGACTTATTTATGGGAGTTTACGGCCTAGCATAGGCTCCTGGCCGTAAACTCCTTAATACCCATGAAAATTGTGTCAAATGATGCTAAAACAAGTCACATGTTATTGGTAAATTTATCCCAAGGACTTACATGCAATTCCTTGATATTTTGGAGGGGTTTTTGGAGTTTACGGCCTATGAGACCCCCCTCATGGCCGTAAACTCTCTTACATGGTGATTCCATGTGATTTAAGGTCAAGAACTTGATTGTAAGGACTTCTAAAATTCATTCCAAGGCTTTGGGGGTGTTTAGGTGGCATTCTAACACCATGAATCAAGGAGTTTATGGCCCAAGCACAAGCCTTGGCCGTAAAATCACATAAATCCTTCTAAAATTATGTTTAAGGTGTCCAAATGCTAAAACCATTATCCTAAAATTCATATCTAAGTCTTATAAGTGATTTGGAAGAGTTTAAGGTCATAAAAGTCCCAACTTTATGAGTTTACGGCCTAAGCATGAGGCTTGGCCGTAAACTCCTTCAAGTCCTTCAAAATGCATGATTAAAGTGCTATAAGTCCATTTCATGAAGTTATTTAATCGTATCTAGGTCCCAAAATTTTCTAGGAGGGGTTTTGAGGGCTCAAAACCCTTCAAACTTAGTGTTTACGGCCTAGGCATCTACCTGGGCCGTAAACTCTCATACAAGGCCTAATTTCATGATTCAATCCCGAATTTGAAGGTCTAATATGCTATACAATAAAGTTAGAAAGGTACCTTAGGGATTTGAGGCCTTAAAATTGAGTTTTTGGACCCTTGAACTTAGATTTAGGAGAGAGGTTAGAGAGAGAGTAGAGAGAGGAAGCAAAAGCTTTAAATAAATGTTTAAACACGTTTATATAGGTCCTAAAACTTGGACACGGTGGAATTCTACCCGATACTGGCCTTAAACGAGGCTTTAGGTCGTACCCGATTAAGTTTCCGTCACCTGGCGGGGACGTTTCTAACTTTTTGAAATAAACATTTTTGGGCTAGATTCATGAGTTCCTAAAGGGTTTGGACACTCATTGGATTATAATAAACATATAAATTTATTTACTTTAACCCACAACGGAAACGAAACGAATTCATTAACGGCGAATTTTACAGGTAGAACGGGTTTTTCGACAATGGAAAACTTCGGGTTGTTACATTATCCCCCCGTTAGAGGGAATTTCGTCCCAAAATTCAAAGAATAAGATATTGATCATGAATTTGGAATGAGACACGAATGGATTTGTTGCCTCGGATCTTCACTTACTCAAGTGGAATCAGGTCTCTACTGGACGTTCTAACGAATTTTCATTATCAGGACGTGTCTTTGTTTCGCACTTTGACTCTCTCTCAATTTACGGTATCAATCTGTTCTCTCATGTAAGTTTCAACCCTGGACGACTTCGACTTCCTCAAAGGAATCATTAGGGTTTCATTGAGTAGATGCTTCTAAGGATTTACGATGTGATGTACTGAATAGTTGTTACCAAGCTCTAAAGGCACCCGAACTCTGAAGATTGTAGAATCGATTCCTACGAAGACCTCGAAAGGCCTGATGTGGGACTAAGCTAGACGTTCGGAAGAAATTCCCGGGAATCCTTCGGGAAGACATTTAGAGGAAGTAGCTGCTAATTTTCTGTTTCTCAATGATCACAGAAACGAGGGATGCATGGTAATTCATATCGGGAAAACTTTTGAGTTCTAAGGCATGGAATGATACGAAGGTTTGATGCCGAAGATCACAAGCGTCGGGTCGAGGAAAAGATCTAAATGGGTGACCCTTTCAAATCTAAGGATATCGACATGAATGAGACTCGGTCATTTCATGTCAATCATAGCATCAAAATGTTTTGTGAAAAGTTTCCCATTTGGATCGAATGGAACAGGATAATCCTCCGGACTAATGAATCAATCTACGGGTACGAAGTTAGTGTTCTCTATCTCACTGGTTAGTTATCTTGACGGTGCACGTTTCGATTATTGACAAAGGATTTAGTCTAGATAGATATTTGAATGAACGATCAGCAAACTCTTTCATCATTATAATCGAAAGGATTACGGGCACAAGATTTATCGAAGAGAAGTATACCTGTGGCAACGCTGGGATCAGCGACTGTCCTTTCTTGTCCCATGGTTAGGATTCTCCTGGTGTTGCCAGATGTTACTGTCTTCGGGCAGTTTCGCTTATAGTGTCCGACCTCTCCACAACTGTAGCAGGTTTGACCGATACCTGCTCCGGAAGCCAGACTAGTTGACGGGGTTGGGGTTTTGCAGGTTCGTGCAAGGTGACCTTCCTGGCCACAGTTTCTACAAAACTTTGCATGACAAGGGCCAGGGATGCGATGATGGTAGTTGCAATGGTTACACCATGGGAGGATACCGGCATATCCGATGACAGGTGCTTGAGATGTGGAATTGACAACAGAAACAGCAGCAGGGATAGTGGAAGCGTGGACTGCCACTATTTGCTGTTTCTTTGAGAGTTCTGGGGAAGACTGACTCTTCTTCTTCTTCTTCCAAAACTTTCTTTTCTCCCCACTCTTTTCTGTGGGCTCGGGAGTGGCATTTGCTTCTTCTTGGTTTTCGCTGTGGACGATCAGGGTTTGCGCTAGACATTTAGCGCTGTCATAGGTATCTGGCTTTGCTGCTATAACGTTCCCTTTTGTTGGTTGGGTTAATCCCCAAATGAACCTTTCTACCTTTTGGCTTTCCGGGGTAACCATTCCCGGACGAAGGAGTGTCAGGTCATCAAACCTTGAAGTGTTAGAGGCGATATCAGAACCTTTCATCTTCAGGTTCCATAGCTCGTGTTCCAGCTTCTGGATTTCACCCCGAGGGCAATACTCCGCACGTAGTAGTTCCTTCATTACTTCCCATCCCATAGAATTAGCTATAGATAAGGTCAGGGATTTGACTCGGCCGTTCCACCAAGTCAAAGCTTTATCGAGGAGAGTACAGGCGGCAAACTTTACTTTGTCGGAATCCGAACAGGCACAGATCCCGAAAACAGATTCGATTTTCTCTAACCACCGAGTTAAAGCAATGACACCCCCTGTGCCATCGAAGAATGTGGGTTTTGCGTTCTTAAAGTCTTTATAGGAACACTCCTTCCGGTTTCCTTGATTACCTTCTTGGTTTTGGGAACCACTTCCTGGACCATTGGGGTTAAATTGAGGTAGGAGAGCTGATATTGTGGCAGAAATGGTTGCCTGAAGAGTTTCCAGATTGATTTGAAGAGGAGGTGGTGGCGGAGGGTTGTTGGTCTTAGAGCTGGGTCTCTTTCTTGGAGCCATCTTGATCTAATAAGATCAAGGAAGAGAGGATGATAAGTCCTCTGAATTGAATCAAGAGATATGACAGATATATGCTAACAAGCGATAAAGTAGGAAAGAGTTATCAAAGCGGGAAAATTATCGCTAAGGGAATGATCAAAGAACAATGCATGAACGAGGATTTCTACCAAGGATTGGCTCGAGAAATACTCCCATAGTATTTCATGATTTGTTACGACGCTGATTCGATGTTTGTGGTATTAGGGTAAGTTTTAGGCATGCCGCATACCACAGTCACTCCCGGGCACATGTTGGCCAAGTCTCGAATGAATATAGTTGGCCAGGCTTTATTGATCCTAGACCAGACTACATAACTGCCCAGGTTTAACCGCAGTGTACACACCCATTTACTTATGTTTTATTCTACTTTTAGTTACGGATCTCGACGGTCGGTATACTTGTATACTTTTAGAAAATACTTATACTCGTAAGGTATACTTTTAGTTCAGAGCACTTAGGCCCTTTAATGATTATAGTCTTATACCATGTAAGCTTTGGTATACCAGTTCACTATAAACAAGGGCTCTGATACCAATCTGTCACACCCCAAAAACCAAAGGCAGAAACATTTCCGGGGTTGACTCCATGTTGAGTATCAAATCCAATGCACATAGTAAAGCAGTAATCACAAAACATTACATTACATAATATTGTTTACATCTGTTTAAAAGGAAAGTTGTACAAGTGTTATACATATGTAATATAGACAAAAGTAAAGACAAGTTTTCAGGACGCTCCGTCTTCTCCAAAAGGTTGCAGTGTACCTGTCTATCGCTGACCTGAGAATACAAGCAGTTTGAAAATCAGCATAAAGTTGGTGAGTTCATAAGCGGTTTAGTTTTGAAAAGACGAGTTCTGATACGTTCTGGAAAAGTTGTTGATCAAGAAAATCCCATATTTTCTTATGAAAACAGTTTGGTTATCCTTTGATACAATTTCGAAAACAGTTAGTTATGTTGATCCAGAAAAATCCCATATTTTCCTTATAGTTTTAGTTACTCGTTTGTTACTTTATCCGTTTATGTGCTGTTGTGTTGCCCAGGAAATCCCATATTTTCCTATGTGTTGAGTTGTCTATTAGTATCTAGGTTCGTTACTGATTTTAATGTTATCCCAGGAAAATCCCATATTTTCCTATGTGTGGTGTTTTGTTCTTAAGTCTGATTTCGAAATACCAGTAATTACCATGTGAGTAGTATTAGTTATGTGTTCTACTTCCTTAGTTATTCTCCAATCTGTTGACTATAATCTACTAACTTAGTTGTAATTTCGAATATTTGGAATCACACAGAAGCGTACTTTATAGTATTTTCGAAGTTCTGCTGAGTTCCAAAGGAGTATATTAGATGTGTATTCGAAGCTCTGTCGACATTCTGAGGCGGATATATTTGAAACTCAAAAGAGGTCCAAAGGCGTATTTTCGTATTAAATTCGAAACTATAGTGACACTCAAGGGGTACACTAACTGTATATTCGAAGTCTTAGTGTCAACCAAAGGCGTCATTTCGCATTCGTAGTCGTATTCGCATTCGTAGTTGTATTCGTATTCATAGACGTATTCGTATTCGTAAACGTATTTGTATTCAAAGACGTATCCGTATTCGTAGACATATTCGTATTCGTAGACGTATTCGTTCAAGATTACATTCGTATTCGTATAAGTTCTAGATTACATTCGTATTCGTATTAGTATATTCCTTATAATTAGTATGGTTTCTTTTACAAAAGACAATATAGATCAAAACACTTTTCAATAGAAATCTATAATTAACCTGCAATTCGAAACATTAGTTATCATAATCTTTGGAAATCATGACATTTAGAAACTAAAATCATTTAGTTGTAAATCAGTTTAAGTACAAGATACACTTGTACTTTTGCTTGTATTCCCCCTAAAAACAGTTAAAAACAGTGAAAAAGGGTAGGGGTATGAACTCACCGGACAAGAAATATGACGATTTCGGATGCTAAACGTTGGTCCGGGGCTTGCAAATGCACGAGGTTCATAAGTATAATTTAAAGATACACATTTCTATCTAATTAGGACTTAGATTAATTATTTGTTAGGGACAAATACTTGTAGTCGCGGAAACACCCCATTGCGAGTGTTTGGAAGGACCCGGGTGGCGTTTAAGGACGTGAAATGACACTAGGGACTTGGGACTTGAGTTTATTCCCCATGAATAAACTCATACAAGAGTTTTTGGTCTAAAACACTCCTTCCCCATGAGTTTACGGCCGTAAATTCATGGTGGGGTAGTTTATGGTGCAAAATGACTTCAACCACTTAAGGGAATTTTTCTAGCCTTGGATCAAGGGCTTGGAATGGATTTTTAAACATCAAAATGACTTATTTATGGGAGTTTACGGCCTAGCATAGGCTCCTGGCCGTAAACTCCTTAATACCCATGAAAATTGTGTTAAATGATGCTAAAACAAACCACATGTGATTGGTAAATTTATCCCAAGGACTTACATGCAATTCCTTGATATTTTGGAGGGGTTTTTGGAGTTTACGGCCTATGAGACCCCCCTCATGGCTGTAAACTCTCTTAGATGGTGATTCCATGTGATTTAAGGTCAAGAACTTGATTGTAAGGACTTCTAAAATTCATTCCAAGGCTTTGGGGGTGTTTAGGTGGCATTCTAACACCATGAATCAAGGAGTTTATGGCCCAAGCACAAGCCTTGGCCGTAAACTCACATAACTCCTTCTAAAATTATGTTTAAGGTGTCCAAATGCTAAAACCATTATCCTAAAATTCATATCTAAGTCTTATAAGTGATTTGGAAGAGTTTAAGGTCATAAAAGTCCCAACTTTATGAGTTTACAGCCTAAGCATGAGGCTTGGCCATAAACTCCTTCAAATTCTTCAAAATGCATGATTAAAGTGCTATAAGTCCATTTCATGAAGTTATTTAATCGTATCTAGGTCCCAAAATTGTCTAGGAGGGGTATAAGGGCTCAAAACCCTTCAAACTTAGTGTTTACGGCCTAGGCATCTACCTGGGCCGTAAACTCTCATACAAGGCCTAATTTCATGATTCAATCCCGAATTTGAAGGTCAAATATGCTATACAATAAAGTTAGAAAGGTACCTTAGGGATTTGAGGCCTTAAAATTGAGTTTTTGGACCCTTGAAATTAGATTTAGGAGAGAGGTTAGAGAGAGAGTAGAGAGAGGAAGCAAAAGCTTCAAATGAATGTTTAAACACGTTTATATAGGTCCTAAAACTTGGACACGGTGGAATTCTACCCGATACTGGCCTTAAACGAGGCTTTAGGTCGCACCCGATTAAGTTTCCGTCACCCGGCGGGGACGTTTCTAACTTTTTGAAATAAACATTTTTGGGCTAGATTCATGAGTTCCTAAAGGGTTTGTACACTCATTGGATTATAATAAACGTATAAATTTATTTACTTTAACCCAAAACGGAAACAAAACGAATTGATTAACGACGAATTTTATGGGTAGAACGGGTTTTTCGACGATGGAAAACTTTCGGTTGTGACAACTGTTCTCGATCGTGAACGGTTTACTACCTTTGATGTATTTACGGTCTTTGAAGGGTTCATGGTCTGTTCATGGTTTTCTCGGTGAAAATATGAAGATTTGAAGGGTTTATGGTCGTGAACTGATTTCGGCCCTTGAAGATTTGAAAGGTTTATGATCGTGAACTCAAGAACAAAAATACTTGATTTGGTGAAAAGACAGATGCCTGATTCTCAAAAATGAGGTCTAAGGTGGATTGAGTGATAGATGAAGACAAACTTGGGTTTTTCGGGTGATGGTTTTAGAGAGAGAAGGTGTGTTTTCTATCAGAAAAGTGTAAATGAGGGTTGAACACGTATATATATATATATATATATATATATATATATATCTTTACTATTATATAAAGCATATTCAACATTTCTTGAAATTTAAGAGATACAAAACACAATACATCATATACAACCATGTTAGGCTTATAATACTAAACGTATCCATTTAATTAAATTAAATAAAAAAACAGAACATACCAATGAAGCAGTACGGAAACCCTAATTGGATGCTCCTCTTGTCTTCCACACCATCATCATCCCAGCAGTGTAGCATCATCCACTCTCCAGAATCGCAACACCCGCCGTTTGCACCATCTCTTTTCCTTCGCACCAATTTTCCGGCGACGAACCCCCACCGTGATCCATATCTGCCTCTCTCTACCCTAAGTTACGATCTAACGCAAGATGGTGGTGTTGCTATTGTGATATTTACCATCAGTTTATCCATATGAATTCTTATCCAGCGGTGATTTAAATGATAGATAGTTGAATACCAAACTCCCCTTATTCTCGGCCCCTATCTCTACCATCTCCTCCTATATTTTACTATGATGTGCTCCAATTCAAAAAACCTGATCGCACTTCAACACCATCACCACCACACCAAAACCCTAGATGTGTGTATATTTTGATTCAGGTTATGTTGAGCTTGGTTATATTGTCGATTTAGGTATTTTCGAGCAAGGCTATGCTTTTGATTTCGCTCCTTTCCACTCAACCTCACTTGAAATCTTCATACTGTAAGAATAAGTTAAGGTACAAAACGCTACTCCTTTAATTCTTCTTTCTGATTTTGTGATCTTTCAATAACACGAGCTGATTTTTTGAGTGTTTCTTGAAGATTTGTTTTTTCTTTTTTATAATTAACAGAGTTCAAGTGGTAGTGTTTTGAAGGAACTAAAGGGTTTGCAGATCTGGTCCTTTAACCACAAAGAACGTGATCGTCTCTGCCTCCTTCAACCACCAAATTCTTTTCTTTCTCTGGTACGACATCTCTTTTCTGATTTACTAAATTTTACTCGCAAATACTCACATTGATTTCTTTCCGATGAACATGTGCCATTCTCTCTGATCTTGCCGCTGCCAGAGCTTTTCTATTTGTGCAAGATCTGTGATGAATCTTTTTTTATAAGATGATAACGATTTGCTATAAAGTATGTTGGTGCTAATGTATTAAAGAAGGTAGTAGAAATTGCTCAAGAATTACAAGGTACTAATGGCAAATATTCTTCTTTAGTCCCTTCCTAACCAAATGATCGAGTTTCTTTCCTATTGCTTTCAGATTCAGGTTAAAAGTGTCCATGTTGGTAAATCACTACTGAATTTGTGGTTATATTTTAGTTTAAAATGACATATCTTTCCTCTGTAATATTTTGGCAACCAAAAGATGTGATGCAACATTCATCTTTCTCTCCACCATCAATAATTGATAATAATGTTGGGCTTACACTGTGAAAGGTATATATTTTTTGTAATATTCATTTTTTGTTAACGTTTACTTTTTGACCAGAAAAGATCCATTCACATGCTTATCATATATTTTATAATTATTATTTCTTGAAATGACTTTATATGTCAATTAAATAATAACTTTAATGATATTGTGAATACATAAATTTTTGATGTAGATTTGGATGCCAACTAACCGACAAAGTGCATAAAGATTACCTCCAGGCTCCAGCAACCAACCCAGAAATCCAGGACAAACCACCATTCATATGAGGAATTTGAAACCAATTCTTAGGTTTATCTAAGGTTGTGTTGGCCAACAACCTACCTGACATGAAAATGGCTCCATGATTAGACTAAAAAGATAAAAAGATGTAAACATGAGAAGTAAATAGGTAAATTTCCCTTTAAAATCATCTCATTGGTTGACGAAAAAAACGTTCAAAATCGCAAACATCATGCTGATGATGCTTTTGGGTTTTTTATTAGGTATTAAATATTGAAATAATTTACTCCGCATTCTGATCTCTTAAGTTGCCTCTAAAAATAAATGGGACAAGGACAAGACAACCATTCTAGGGCCTTTTTTTTTTTTTTTTATAAACTGGATGATGACATTTTTGGTTCGTTTGCAACATATAGACGTTTGTTAAAAAGAATATTTTTTCAATGTTGTTTTTCACTTTGGGTATTCAAACCTATTTTTCTGTGTCTTTTTGTTGAGCATGGTTGAATGTGCCTAAAGAGAAAGTTGTGTGCCTTTTTTGTATGTGGTTCATTTGTAATGATGTTTACATGTATCTTTTATATTTGTATATGTAGGTGTCTATCTACGTGTAATGATGTGTATATGTATTTTCTGTATGTGGTTCATCATTTTCTCTATGGGTTGATTTTATGCAAATTGAGAACAAAATTAACTTTGGACAGAAAAGAGATTGTGGAAGTGCAGATTTTGAATCTTTTATGGTTATAAAGCTTTCTCCTATGTTCTCTATAGGCCTCACACTGCTTTATCTTCCCTCAATCTTGGTTTCTCTCCTTTAATTTCACTTTCCTATCTGTTTCTATATGCACAAATGATTTAAAAAAAATCAAAATTGATCTAAACTCATTTAAATCATGTATATATTGTATCTTATCTTTTTTTTTTTGGTGTATATGGCTTTTGCATAATATTTTCCCTTTATTCGAAATCATTTTTCTTAAGGCTAGAGGTGAATGAATATAATACACTTGAGGAAATCTAAGACATGGTGCTAAGATGTGTCAGCTAAAGAGCTTATAGTATTGGGGATTTTTGAACAAATGTTGAAGTATTTTATGGATTTCTACATTAATTGATGTTCTGTAGAGTAGATAGCGTGTTACAATGCAGATTGTGTCGATTAGGTCGCTAACAACAAGGTCAAAACAATGTTATACAATACATCTATTGATAACCAGACATACGAACTAACACAGTATGGAACACCATAACGAACTCACAAATGTAAATATTTTACTTATTTAATGTAATGGTTGTGTTTACTTTGATTACTCTGATGCAATTGTTGTGATACTATACATAACGTCCTCCACCTCCGAACGTTTCCGCCGTTCGGTTTAGGGGTGTGACATAATCTGGAAACCCTAATCAACCTTGAGTGATATCGAGCTATTTCTTGCAATTTTTGTGATTTAAAGCTAGAAGAAGGAAGGTTGGAGATCCAGATCTAAGGACTCATTTCTGTCTTCATAGAGGTATAATGCTTATATCTTGGTTGTTATTCACTTAGATCTCCTTCTTAGTTTTTATGTTGTCATTTTGGGCCATTTCCAAGGTCAATCCGAGATTTGAACCCTTGGAGATGAAAGGACTTCAGATTTGGGCACTCTTGAGCTTTGGAATCTCAAATTTGCCACCTTTATTCAGCCATGGCCCCATTCTATGACTTAGACCTTCATTTTGGCTTGTATTGGGTGTTTTAGCTTGATAATACCATGCATGTACGTAAAGTTAGCAAATTTACGTGTAATGGTAGTCTAAGGAGTCCAAATTTATGAGTTAGAAGCATTAGAATGGATATGTCACATGGAGGACTCGACAAGTTGTTTTGGGACTCCGCGAGTCGGGTCATGAACCCTAATTCCATTTCTGGTTATGAGTGAAACCATTGAGTTTAGAAGATGACTCGATGAGTTGCACAAGATTAGGACTCAGAAGCTGAAGAACTCGACGAGTCCAAGGAGGAACTCGACGAGTTAGAGTCGATATGTCCTGATGTTATGATAGGAAGAACTCGACGAGTATAGGAAGGGACTCAACGAGTTGACTTAGTTGACCATGTGTCTGAGGTGCTCATGAACTAGCCGAGTTGGGAGATGACTCGACGAGTTGGGATTGACTGGGAGTTGACCTTGAATTTGACTTTGACCATGATGTTGACTTCGACCATTGGTAAAATGGTCATTTTTCCCTAAGAAGGATTATGAAATTTTGACTAAGTATTCTTGTGATATTGATAGCCGTGGAGTCGTTGGAGCAACTTTCAGATATTCCTCGCCACGAGTTTTTGCAGACAGCTTTGCGAGGTGAGTTTTCTCTTGTAGGAACGGGTCTAAAGCACCAAAGCCAGCACGTTTAAGTTAGTAGTAGTTCCGCATTATGGTCGGATGCCAAGCGTAGCCCGATGTAGAGTTATATGTTTCTTTTTCGATCTCGATCCGATGACGGGGCGGTCCCGAGGAATGCGTGTATGTTTGTATGCTTGATGTCTTTGAGATTCTTGCATGTATTTGCTATGTGTTAGGAGTTCTAGACTTCGGTGTGACGTCGGGGTGATTCTAGTTGGTATTGTAACGCCTGGTTCTGGTATGCACTTAATTCATTTATTTATTCATTTTGGAAGGGCTACTCGACGAGTTGATGGCCCTAACTCGCCGAGTAGAAGGAAGTATATTCGCGGGTTTTAAGTGAGCTACTCGACGAGTCGCAGCCCTGACTTGACAAGTAGGAAAGACCGGATGAAACCCTAATCCTTGAGTTTTCACCCTATTTAAGCATCACATTTGGCCTCCATCCGAACCTCCGTCACTTCCAAACCCTAATCTGTGACAACCTGAATCTTTTTCCGTTAACGTTAGCCCGATTCCGTCAAATAAATTTTGAATTTTATTTTGTTCTGTCAAATTCTTATAGCTTGAAAAATCATTAATTTATATAACTAAATGTTATGTAAGAGTCGGAACCAAAAATCACGCAAAAACCCGAGTTTTTCTTCAAAAATCCGCAAAATTCGGTCTGAGTGGTGTTCACGACTGTGAACCCAATCACAGCCATAAAATGATCACGCGTGGTTGACCCCAACCACTGACCATAATCCCAACCTATATATACGAGTTCCCACCGTCATTTACACTTTTCTGGCCGAAAACACACTCTATCTCTCTAAAATCATCACCCAAAAAACTCAAGTTTTCTCTTCATCTATCAATCCATCCACCTTAGAACTCATAAAACATCCGACTTTTCATCAAATCAAGTGTTGTTGTTCTTGAGTTCACGGCCGAAAACCCTTCAAATATTCAAATCTTCAAGCACTGAAATCAGTTCACGACCATAAACCCTTCAAACTTTAAAAAACCATAAACCCTTCAAAGGCAGTAAACCGTTCACGGTCGTAATCCCTTTCACGTCAGCAATCAGCCCTACATCGTAAATCTAGGCTGCAAACCCACTTTTCCACTTCGATCGACTCTCGGTAACATTACTTAACCCAAAACAAGTGTTTTTCTAACACTTTAATTAATAAATTCGCTAATTTAAATACAAATATGTGTTTAATTATTGTTAGGATTCCGTTAACTTCGCGTACAACAACTCAACGGTCCTCGTTCCAGTCTCGTTGTCCGACATTCACGTAATAAACAGTGAGTTCATACCGTACACTTTTATTATTCTAACGTTTTTAGGTGTGAATACAAGCCAATCACAAATAGTTTTTGTGAACTTTATATTCAGAATTTAAAACAGGATTAAAACTTATGCAATTGACACAACTAAATGATCACCACATTTTATGAAATGTTTAAATATCTTATCGCTTTTTGTAATATGCTAAGGATAAGGGAAGTTTTCAACTCACGACTATAATTGCATAGTTTTCAGAACAATACACGAACCGAGTACTTAACATACATGCAAACTACAATAGGTATAGTTTGATGTGGTCTAAAGGCGAAACTACAAAAACTACAAACTCATCTAATTTGTTGGTCATTTGATTTTATAAATACAAATCATTTGATTTTAAAGATCTGGTATTTCACTTTTTCATACAATGTTCTTATTCTTGTTGTTTTCATTACTCATCTGACTTTTAATTTTTTGATTTCAGTAGGTAAGTTTATACTTTTTATTTGATGTTAGCTCTTTAATAAAATGCTACAATAAGTTTTTTTTTTCAGTCAAATAATGATGTAAATTTTAGGTTGATTAATCCATACAATTTCCTATTTGTTAGAAGAATCGAGCTTGATTAGTTACATAATAGATTGGTTAAGTGTGATGTTGAGAACCTTGACAATTTAGCTCTCACATTGAATTGATTCTTGTTGCTATTTTGAAGTGATAATATATGTCTTACATTGAAATTTGTTATACATATTCATGATGTAATGTTATAAAATAAATGGTATCATAAAAGAATTATTATAAAAATGTTTTTTGAGGGGTAATATATTAAATTTTCATAGTCAGTCAGATATCAAATCAAAGAACAAGTTTCAGTCAACAGTTAACTCGATCAGAACTTATAACCCAGTCGGCTCTACCCAGTCAGCACCTATCAAAAAACCTCTAAGACACTATAATTGTCACTTACAGAACATATATGTAATAAAATAATTAAAAATATATTTATGATTCAATATTGATGCATTAACTTGTCAATGAAATCAGTAATCAAAAACACTTTTGAACATATATGTAATAAAATAATTAAAAATATATTTACGTTCAGTTATCAATTAAGTTGAAAATCATCAAAAATGCAAGAAACATAAGGATGGTCTCGCAGTCATGTCGTATGAATCATGTTCACAAGGAACATGGAACATGTTGAAACGTGCAAAAAAACGAGAACGAGGATTTGTAATTTTTTATTTTTCAGTACGAAGGGGTAGCTTCATTCGGAACGTGAATCTCATACACAGAACGTTGTACCAAGTTACTATGGTACGAAGTACCATATATAAATGGAAAAATATACTTTGTGACTTAGTAATGCATAAAACTAAAAATCATATTAAGTAAAACATAATTATTTCAAATTTCATAACTTCAAAAAAAATAAAAAAAATAGGGTTTGTTAATAGAAAACTAAAAAACATGAACGTACCATGATATTCATCAACCCTTTGCCTTCCCATTCCCACCCACACTAGCAACATCTTCATCTAAATTCCACCATTGCATGTCCTCGAATCGTGCACTTGGTCTTTCCAAATATGCTTTTTTCATATTCATATCCCATTTTTTGTGTGGGCCGATTTTATAACTTGTAGAGAAATGTGATTGTAGGTGAATATTAGAACGGATAAACACAAGTTTGTCAGCCCTTTTACTATTTTAGTGGTTTCCCTTAACATTGTGTATCTTAGTGTCCTAATTTTCACAATAAATTTTTAGATAAAAGCCATTTTCATAGTTCAACCATCCAAAAAACCGTTCTTTCAAAACGTAAACCCAAAAAGAAAATCAGATTATCATAACATTGCGGAATCTTAAGCATAAAAATTAGTGATTGATGTGTAAAATCATGTGTTCGCCTTCCCATGATCCTCTGAATTATGTGAAACATTTAGTCCACAACTTTAAGCCAAATCTTAGTGAGTTCCCCAAAATATCACATATATCACATATAAGTATACATAACAACATGTCCACAACAATCTCGTGTCCAAATCAACCAACAACAATTGGTCTGTATCAACCTTGGGTCCGTATCAACCCACAACAAAGCATGCAATATATAATCAACGAGCAAGACCCTACTAGTCTAGCAAACAATCATGGAATAATAATTATGTGATAAGTAAAATAGTAAGTAAGCTCACCTTGCAGATAAACCGGATAACCAACACCATATGTAAGTACTAGTGGATTCGTTTTACACACCACCCATAAATCAAACCAAAGTTCAACCTTAACTTTGACCTAAAACCCTAAAGTTTGACACAAGGTCAAATGTAGTAAAAAAGTCAACAGGTCAACAGGCGCGCCATGAAAATACATCGCTCACTTCAAGGTTCTGGTCAACAGGTCAACCTCAACGATGAACTAAAACCCTAAAGCTTCATTGGGTCCTTAGAAGAGGTAACCAATGGATTTATGTGGGTAGCTGATGAAAATACATCACTCACTTCGAGGTTCAAGGTTGTCGTGAGTCCCGCACCTCACGAAAGCCTTGCAACCCCAAACCTTGATGTGGTCTAAAGTCGAAACATTCCCAGTCCACACCTCGTCAGGTGTTTTGGCAACCTTTTTGGTAGCGACTAGATTAAGGATATGGGCGGAAGTCTCTAAGGCATACCACCAGAATGACATTGGTAACGAAGCACGACTCATGTCCAACAAGGTTCGGTTGCGCCTCTCAGCCACCCCATTAAGTTGTGGTGTACTAGGAGGTGTCAAATTGTGAAACAATTCCACATTCCGTAAGATAGTCAAGGAACTCGGTACTAAGATACTCTCCACCTTGTTCGAATCAAAGCATCTTCATGTTCCTACCCAACTGATTCTCCACTTCCTGTTCAAACTCTTTAAACTTTTCAAAGGTTTCTGACTTATGCTTTGTGACAACCCAAGTTTGTTCCGTTACATTTCCCCGTTACCGTTAACGGAATATCCCATTTTATAAAAGTTCCGTTAATTAGAGGTCGCCAAATAAAAAAATGTTTTATTTACTTATATATTACATGTCGTTAACGTCGTGGTAAGGTAAATAAAAACACGTGTTAAACATTTCCATTTAATCGGAAAAAGTTAGTTTTTATGATCACGACCACTAAATCGGGTGCGACCAAAAGCCCCGTTTAACGACAGTATCGGGTAGATTCCCACTGATCTCCAACTCCCACCCACATATAAAGGGGGAGTTAACCCCATTTGAGCCTTTTCCACCCTCTCTGTCTAGACTCGTTTTCGACTCAAATCCACAACCAAACACTTCCAAATCGTAAGTCCACTTACCCTAGCTTGTTCTAAACATTATGACTCATGATTATAGCTTAAAATTCGACCATTTAAGCTGTTGAAAAGGAGTTCACAGCCTAAGATCCTCCTTAGGCCGTAAACACCTTATTTGAGGCCAAAAGGAACCAAACTTAACCCTCAAAGCTTGGAAATAAATTGAGGAATTAGCCTAGGAGTGTTTGCTCATTTAAAACAATCAATTTAGGACATAAAAGAGCGTTTACGGCCCAAACACATGCTTAGGCCGTAGACACCTCTAAACCTTGTCAAAATGCCCCAAAAACACTCCTAAACCACCCTTAGTCTTAATACATAAATTAAGGGCTTGCTATTTCGGGTTTTGTACATTTAAACACAAAGAATTGAGGGATTAAAAGGAGTTTACGGCCCAGGCATGTACCAAGGCCGTAAACACCCCCAAACATGCCCAAATGATAGTTTTAATTCCCCCAAATGGCCTCACACTTCATTATAAATTACTTGGAGGGTAATAAGGGCTTGAAAACTTCAATAAACCCATTATATAGGAGTTCACGGCCGTGAACTCCCTTAGGGATGGTTCATGGGCCGTAAACTCCATAATGGAGCCCTTAAAGACCTTAAACTCATTCATACCTTTTAGATTTGGACCTAGAAAATCCCACTAACAAGATAGAGCCTTAAAACACACTAGAACCCCTCACCATGAGTTTACAGCCTTAAACTCATGGGGAGTTGTCCCTGGGCCGTAAACTAAGTATTGAGAGTTTACTCTCGGAGAGTAAACTCCATTCCTAAGCCATACACACCTTTAGATGCTACTCGGGACACCCCAAACACTTAACCAATTTGTTTTCGGCTCCTTAGAGTGTGTATACTTGTTTAATTAGTATTTAATATACTAATTGTATGTGAACATTTGTTATCATATGTTAAATAGGTCTCTAAGTGTGTCCAAGTCCTTACTTGACACCGAGCACCCAACCGGCGCCTTCGTCGGATCCACTTACACCAGGTGAGTTCATACCCCTGAATGAACCTTTTAATGTTTTTACATGTTTTATAGGGGGGAATACAAGTTAAACATGCCAGTTATCATATCAATCACATGTGATTGATAAGCCGCATGCACAAGATTTTACCATACTATACACTATTTTACCGTGTAGGATACTATGATGGTTTCAAAAAGGTTTTCATTTGTTTCAAAACTCTTACTTATACCTTTTTATCTAAATTCATTTTAAACTGGTTTATAAAGGTTCCAAGGATTTATAAAGTTTTTCAAACTTATTTTACCAAAGAATACCAAATGTGATTTTCCCTGAGTATAAAGGTTTTTCAAAGGTTTTCATTGAAGTTCCCTTTCACGACGTATACTTTTACTTGTTAGTTAGCGCTGCTTCGCTTTTACTTATTTAAAACTCCTACTTGATAACGCATTTCCTTCGTGATACGCTTATACCGGTTATTGTCTCTATATCGCTTATACTTGTAGCCAGTTATACTTGATAGACGCTTTTACTTCACCAGTTGTCGTTTCCACTTCGTGATACACTTATACTTGGTACACTTATACTTCACGATTCGGTTATTCCACACTGTATGATTTCGCACCACGATGATACGTTTCCACTTGATACACACTTAGTCGTAGTTAGATGTATATCTGTGCTTGTATAGGTACGTATAAATAATGATTGAATGACTTAGGAAGGCTCGTCCGCCCTATTTCCTTTTCTTCGTTGAGATGTGGTCTGGTGGGATCGGATGGCCGTCCGAAGGTCGTTTGATTCATTAGTTATATATTATGTATATGAGTATGGATGTACAGGAATGCTCTAGTCAGTTCAGTTAAGAGTCTTTACCTCTAGTTCAGCACTTACATTAGAAACACACTACCCACTATTTAGAAGTCTCTACCCACTATTTGGGATGCATCTTCAGGACACGGCGTTCTCCGTCATCTAGTTGGTAACTAGAGTCTCCTGTAGGGAGAGCGGACATTGTGTGTATAGATCTATACGGGATTGACACCCCCGCACCCTGACTGCTAGCTACAGTCCACGGCCTACCAAGCCAAGGGGTGACAAATGTCATATTTTATAGACGCTTGTAGGGCGTCTGGAACTCTAGTCAGTATGGTTACGAGTATCCCGGGTTACCTTATAATTCATGGCCTTAAGGTAACGGTATTTCACCGGCAATTTCACTGTATGCTGGTAACTCATTTTCAGAGTCACACTGTTTTGACCTTGCAAGATGTACCTATCATTTTATATTGTCTGCGGTCTGTATTCACTGTTTTAGACCTTACCAGCTGTACCTTTCAATTGGTACCTTCTGGGGTTTGTGTCTCCTTTTTTTAGACTGAACCAGGCGCGTCGTTCGTTCGATACTGTCCTTGAGTCTATGATTCCTTTACCTTACTCAGCAGTCCTCACTGCTAAGGCATATGTATTTCCCTGACTTCTCTTGCTTTCTTTAATAATCAAATTCAGTATTTTGATAATGATAGCGATTAAGGGAGAACTACTTTTTACCACATAACTCTGTCCAGTTTTCGTAGAAGGCTGCTTTTATTAAAGAAAATATAGGATTTTCTGGAAATAACTCTAATACACTGTAATCTCTTAAACTTCTACATTATAAAGTTATTTGAATAAAATGTCACTAAATGCTTATGAACTCACCAGCATTTGTAAAAATGCTGATACTCGCTTTTCAAATAACTTGTATTCTCAGGTTAGCATTAGACAGGTACATCCCCGGAGCTGTTGATGAAGATGGCTTACTACCTTGTTGTACTTATTATATTTGCTTGTATACTTTAATGCGTTGTAATGTAAACCATGTAAAACTATTACTATTAATGCAATATTTTGTTCTACTTTGATTACTATAATGCATGTGTTGTGATACTTGACATGACGTTATCCACCGCAGAACGTTTCCGCCGTTCCGGTTTTGGGGTGTGACAGATTGGTATCAGAGCATTGTTTATAGTGAGCTAAGTATAACAATTCATAAAAGATATACAGCCTATAAATACAAAGGGATAAAACACTCTGACCAAGAATTATACTTAAAAATATAACCATATTTTACCAAAGTATAAGAAGATCCAGAATCTAAACACCTGAACACAAGTATCACAAGAAGAACAATAATAAAAGTCTTCGGATGTTGAGCATTACCGTTAAACCTGGGCAGTTATGTAATCGTAAGCTGGAATAAATGTAACCTGATCAACTACATTTATTCGAAATGCGATGAACGTGTGCTTGGGAGTGATAGTGGTTTTGCAACATGTCTGAAACTTACCAACTAGGAGTGCTAGAGCCAAACATAAAGTTAAAATACTATAGGAGTATTTTAGAACACTAAAAGATTCACACTAATCCCATAATCATATTCAGAAGATAAGAAACAAACAAGATTTAAAATACCATAGGGGTATTTTAGGAACCATAAACAACCTTATGTGAAGAACTAAAAAGATCCTTATTGATATACCAACAACTATAGAGGGTAGACTCACAAGGTTATATTTAATAAGGATCCCATAGGCTAAGAATGTGTGGTTTCGCTCTACTTCCTTTTCCTCGTTGAGATGTGGATATAGAGTAGTATCACATATTTGAAGCCCTATCGGATCTAAGCTATATATGATTTGTATACCCTGTGTAATCGTAGCAGGACTCGATATGGATCATCCAGTGAAATGTTAATAATCTCTTAGCATTCTTTAGACATTTCCAATTCTCGCATGAACCCTGTAGAAAACCCTATCCACTTCAGTGCTTGACAGCAGAGTTGATTCAGACCCAGACGAGATTCATTGAGAAGATTTCCTGTTCGGAAATAAATGAACTGGGTTGAGACTATTCACTTCACCAAGTGCCTATATCTTTTAGGGACATCGGTGAGGAATTCACCTAAACTTCCGATATTTCCAGTCATCCATCATGAAGTGATGACACTCAGAGTCGGATTCGGAAGCAAGGCGGAGTAGAGATTCAATATGTCTATACGAGAAGAGAACCCTAGGTAACTATCCGAAGGAAACCAACGCCGATGTCACACCCCCAAACCTGAACGACGGAAACGTTCGGGGGCGGATGACTTCATGTGGTAACGTAACAAATGAATACATAGTAAAGAAAGCAATACAACCATCATATATATAATTGAAAGTTTACATTTGTCAAAAGTTACATGTTCAAAACCAATTACAATATGATGTCAAAATACGAGATTAAACTGGCGCCGCAACATCCCTTCATCAAAAGCAAAATGAATACCTGAAATTTACTAATTTCCTGGGACATACAAGTAATTTTGAAAGAGTAGATCAGCATTTAAGCTGGTGAGTTTCATAAGTATTTAAATGACAATGTTTGAATGAAATGAAATGTTTTGTCCTTGTTTGTTTGTGTTTAGAAAATCCTATATTTTCTACTAGTATAATAGTAGCCTTCACTCAAGACCAATGTTTGTTTCTAAAATGTATGTAAGTGTAAATTAACCAATAAGTTTGAAAACCTTGTAAATCAATGCATTTTTAATACCCCTTGTGAGTTTTATAACCATACTATCGACTCGGAATGCCTATACACAACGTTCTTCAGGCGTTGGAATGTTATGACGTTTGTCACCCCAAACGGTGGACTGCAGCTAACAGTCAGGGCGCAAGTTGTCAAGCCCGTATAGATCTATACACAAACACCACGCTCCCCCTCCAAGGGATTCTGGTATATAATACAGGACTTGAAATGTGTACTCGAACGTACATGAAGTTAGTGTCTCACAAAACTGTGGTATAAAAACAGATCTACTTGTTAAAATGTTACGTTTGTTCTTGTATACGAAAGTAAACTTCTTGAAATTCATGTTTCTAGTACATAAGAGTTAGAAATTTGTTCGTAAAACCATACCTATTATACTTTTCTAAAAGTGTGTCTTGTTTGTTTAGAAATACCTAGAAAAGGAATCACTTGTTTATGAAAGCATAGATTTTTGGTGTAGAGTCTAAGATAGACAAGAATAATCTAAGAAAAGTTTAGTTTATACATGCGTTACAACAAATTTATATTTCAAAAGATAGAATGCCATTTTAACATATGTTATATATATGAAAATTCCTTAAAGGTTTATAAATCGCATGTGATTTGGATATATAACAACATATAAAAGAGTTTCTTTATGTAACACACGATAATACTCGTGTGTTTTATTTGTAATCCCCCCCTTGAAAACATATAAAAGAATTTATAAAATATTTAAAAGGTAAATTAAGGGGTATGAACTCACTTGAAAGTTTTGAAGATAGCGAGATGGAAAACCGGGCAGAGTTTCGTCTCGGGAAACGGATTTTCCTCGGGATTCTCGGGAATCTCGGGAGTAAAATCGACCCTCGGGACTTGAGCAAAAAGACCAGAGCTTCGGGTTTGAACGGGCACGGAAAACGAGGCAAGATTGTGAGAGAGAGGAGAGAAATGAGCCCTTTTCTCGGAAGCCCTCGCATCCTATTTATAGGAAGGCTGAATTGCCTCGGTACGCGGGGCGTACGCTCGTACGCAGCGCGTACGCGTACGTCATGCATGACCGAAGCCTCGACTGCCTCGGCTTCGGATGGGACGGGTTGCTGGGGAGGCGGGTCGGATGGGACGGCGGGTCGGACGGGTCGGACGCTTCGGACGGGTCGGACGGGTCGGAAGCCTCGGATAGGGCGACGTGGACGATCAGAGGCCAAGTCTCTCGGGTACGCAGGGCGTACAGGGGTACACAGCGCGTACCTCGGATGAGGACGCTGACTCCTCTTCGGATAAGGTCCGATTTTTGAATTAAATAAACATATAATTTATTTAATAAACTTCAAAAATTCATATCTTCTTCATACGAACTCCGTTTTTGATGGTCTTTATATCCACACGTAGGTGAGACTACGCTCTACAACTTTTGTTTAGACTCCGTCGGCAAATTACGAAATTATATATATATATATATATATATATATATATATATATTTTATTATTTATTTTAAACTCATCGTGTTTAAGGAATTTCTTTGAAAATTCATAACTTCTTTATCTGATGTCGGTTTTTGCCAGACTTTTTACCGCTGGAATACCATTGTCGAGGCCTTCGATTCTCGTTTAGGTCATTCCGGCCAAAAGTCGCTTGATCTCCGATTCAAATTTTTAGATGTCTGTTGCTAAGCCGAGCTTGGAAAAATCATAACTTCGCTATATGAAGTCGGATTTGGGCGTTTTTTTCACGTACGATCATGGTTCAAAGACATTCAAACATAGAAGGAAATTAAATAGAACTATTTGTACATTTTATTACTCAAAAGTGGTTACAATACTTGACCCTTTTTGGTCATTACAAAGAGTTGAAATATCGGGTTGTCACAGCCGATACCAGACAAAGATACGAGGCAGACAGAGGGAGCCAGTACATGGAACCCGAGAATTGTCTTTTCCTCGTGTTCGTCACGCTAATACACCCTTAAAATAATACAATTTAGTGAGTTAGTGCTTACACTACTCACGCTATGTGTTAGGTAAAATCGTCGTTTGCCGTTGCCAGTTACACGATTAGAGTGGATCCCCTCATCTCTATTGAGAATATTTAGCTATAAGCCTTCATAAGCCTCTCTTTCCGCGGTGTTCGTTCCGAACTATTCTCAAATCTTTCCAGACCGGAGAGTGAAACCTTCCCAGTATAAAGGTAACGTAGTAGGAATGACTCGCATCTTATGGCCTTTCTCCGATACTCACACTCCTACCTTGATTTCCAAGACTACATCATAGGGATGTAGGTCGACACTCAGACAGCGAATGTCCGAGGCACGGGAAAGTTTATGCCTAATACAGTCAGGACAGATATGTCCAGGGCTAGCCATCGTCTCTCATCATCTTGTATTCCTTTCCGTGTAGGAAAAACCATGCCACCAAAGAAGCGCAACCAGTCCACAAGCAAGAAACCTACTCTCTTATTCGACGAAGCTACGTTCCAAGCTGCAGTCTCGGCAGCCGTAGCAGCTGTCATGGCTCACCTGAATGCTAACAACGCCAATGTTAGCATGAGCCTTATCGGGAATTCCGATCCTAGTAATGGAAAGCAACAACCAACCCCTGCATACCCAACCACCCAAGAACCTCACTCTAGTCCACTGAAGACAAAGATCAAGATCGAGGAGGGAAGTACCTCGGCTCAAGGACCTTCCAAAGGGCAATGAGATGAGATGGTCAAATTCCCTACCAACCCTTCCATCCCTACACCTAGGAGACCCTACTTAGGAAACCTTCCCCATTGCAGCAAGTGCAGCTACCATCATCATGGTGTCTGTCGGGAGCTCTATTGTGCTAGGTGCCATATATTGGGGCGTACTGCTCGCGTCTGCAGAACCCCGGTTCAGTTCATTACATCAACCACCAATGTGGTGACCCGTACAGTTTGCCACCTATGTGGTGAAATGGGACACTTCAAGAAGGACTGCCTAACCGAATGGAAAGACAAAGACACAGGAGGAGTCTAACTCTAATGCTTAGGGAAAAGAATCAAGGAACCTGGTAGATTTTTGGTACGTCTGTCGATCCCAGATAACTAACTGAGAAAATTAAAAGACTAATTCAAAATGTAAATACTTCCCCATTAAGGTGAAAGTCGCAGCACTGTTATAAAATTTAAAATTCATTAGGTAAAACTATAATGGCTAAACATATATGTTACGGTCATGTATAGTTAAGATGGATAGACCTAGAGTGAGTGAATGCTGCCTCATTTCCCGTTCCTCGTTTGGTTGTGGATTTAGGGCAGAGTCGCTGAGTCAACAGTCCTCCCCACCTAGGACTCTCTATAGTTCTGTGTCGACTCTATCGGTCCAAGTATCCGTGGCAGTGATACGGAGCGAAACCCGAGACGCCTAGAACTTGTGTGCCTGTTCGGCGCATGACTCTATCGACCCTCACTTTATATCATGTCGAAGTGTGCCAACTTCAACCACCCTATCGAACATGGTTTGACTTCGTTCAACCATGTGTTCATTCCTAAGTGTTGTGTAAAAAGAACTTTCTTCGTAGCCTCGTCGGCAAATAAAGGTTCTTCGGAACATAAACATAACACAAATAACCAAACCTAATGCGATCCGTCAGTCATCAATTTTATTTCAAACCTTCCGAAATACCCAGGAGAGGAGTACCGCGCGCTGTTAACCACCCATCCTTAGATAGAGAAGAACCGAAGCGAAATACACTGCATGCATTCCAGAAGACGATAACCACCCGAAGCATACCTAGTAGATTCCCTAAAAAGACCCTTCATCCTATCCCATGGAACGAGAGCTAGAGTCAAGACCATTGACTGCGACCATCCATTCACGCACAGATCCCCGATTTGAGCATCGTAGTGGATGTCCCAGAAATCCGAAAGTTGCAATGAAGTATACTCTAAGAAGAGTGGATGAAAAGATTAAAGTTCCGAGTGATGGGAACCTATACTCACTAGATTTAACCTAGACCGAGAAAACTCAGAACCTTCGGAAGAGTAGTTGCTGAAGACGTTCGCACTACTCAGGCACTTCGTCCACCCTGTTATAGACAACTATGTCCACACCCTCCTCCCTCTCGTATGGAGAAAATCGCCGTCGCCCCGTAGACGATAGACTTCATTCTCCGAAGTAAACACTAGAATACCGAGAACCACAGGATAACCTCTGCAGCTAAGAATCCTTGATCAAAGTGCGAAAATAGTTGCGTTAAGCCACATGACCCAGATCCCGAAGAGATTATAGACTTGACACCAGCCTTGGTGATAGTCGAGGGGTTATGCAGGAGCATGCGTTTTCCGCACTAGAATAAACCAATGCCTTGGAAATTAGGTGTAACAACCCGTCATTTCAGGTCCTCGAAATTCGAATCTTGTAACCTCTTTGAAAAAGTAATTAGAATATCATCGAAAAATGAAGTATTCAAAGGCTCTATTTGGAGTACGCTATGTAGTAGATATCGTCTTAAGGTTTCCAAGCATATAAACAACACTAAAATCCGAGTTATAACGAAGAAGTTATGACCATTCTAAGTTTTCCGACAAAAACCGGCAATACGAAGTTACGTAAAAACGCGAATTTTCAATAAAATACTTTTTGACCTTAGGTGTCTAAATGAAAGTCATAGATATCGTTAAACTACAAACGTACATAAAAAGAACGCTCAAATCGGACATCGTATGTTTAAGTTATGATTTTTCCAATTGCGGCTTAGCAGCAGACAGCTAAAAACTCGAATCGGAGATCGAGCGACTTTTGGCCGGAATGACCTAAGCGAGAATTGAAGGTCTCGACAATGGTATTTCAGCGGTAAAAAGTCTGGTAAAAACCGACGTCAGATAAAGACGTTATGAATTATTAACGAATTTTCTTACCCCGACCTTTTAAAAATATAATATTAAAAATAATTTCGGAATTTGCCGACGGAATCTAAACGAAAGTTGTAGATCGTAGTCTCACCTTTGCGTGGATATAAAGAACGTCGAAAATGGAGTTCGTATAAAGGAGATATGAATTTTAGAAGTTTATTTAAAATAAATATAAATTAAAATATAAACTCCTGGTAATATCCGAAGAGGAGTCAGCAGATAGGACCAAGGTACGCCCCGCGTACTCAAATCAAGGGCTCCGGATTGTCCACGTCGCTCCAATGTTTCTTCCGAGGATGCGGTAAGCCATTACGTCTCGTACGCCCTGCGTACGAGCGTATGCCCCGCGTACGCGAGGCTTCCAGACCCTATAAAAGGGATGCGAGGGTGCCGGCCAAATTTGCTAATTTCCTTCCTTTCTCGTACCGAAGCTCTGCGTTTCAACCCTCGGAGTCATCCCAAAGGCCCGGTTTTCATATCCAAGGTGGGAAGAAAGTTTTACACTCCCGAGACTCCCGAGATTCCCGAGAATCCCGACAAAAATCCGTTTCCCGAGATGAAACTCTGCCTGGTTTTCTGCTCGCTTTCTTCAAACTTTCAAGTGAGTTCATACCCCTACAAACACACTTTAAATACGTTTTTAAATGCTTTTAATACTCTTTTAGGGGGGAATACAAGTAAACACACGACTAAAATCGTGTAAAACATCGATCTTTTGATATACTTTTCATACTGTTGTTTTAACTATCTTATGAAGTTATTATCATGTAAAACACCTCACAACACAGCTTTACCCTCTTGGGATATAATATGTTTTATAAATAGAAATATGTTTTAATTATACATTTACATACAAATACATCATATCAAGGTAACCATGGTTTCTAAACCGTTTTATACATTCAAAGAACTTATGATTTATGCTTTGTCAAACAATGTGAAAAGGATAAACTTTGCATACAAAACTATTACTTTAATACAGACTTAGTTGAGAATCTGTGGGACATGTACATCTTCAAATACTGCCTTTTTGTTAGAAGGTATCGCTATAAGTCCTGTCTATAACCAGAGTCTCCCGTTCGGAGAACGTGTCAAATGTGTATAGATCTATACGGGAAGTCATGATCCCGCGCCCTGACTGTTAGCTACAGTCCGTCCTTTGGGGTGACTGTTTTTCATAACGGTACGACGCCTGAAGAACGTCGCTACAGGCATATTATGTTTAGTATGGTTATAAAACTCATCGGATATACAATTATTATGGTATTATGCTTTTATGAACGAGTAGCTATTAAAACTATTCTTCATCTAACAAGTGCGGTCTTCGTATAACTTTATTATATAAAACTATGACACAACTTTTAAGCACGTCGGTTGCTTGCGATTTTCGGTCTTGGAGACTGTCAGTTATGTTAGGAAAATAAGGGTTTTTCCTGTATACAAACCGAACAACTAATAGGAAAATAAAGGATTTTCCTGGTGCAATTATTTACAACTTATAACACGAACATCCATATGCATTTCATACTTTTATAAGAAAATAAGGGTTTTTCTTGGAAAACACAACAATTCATATCTCAACTATTAGGGAAAATATGGGATTTTCTGGATCTAATACATTCATTTTCAACACAACGAATCATAACTCTTTACATTTGAAATACCGCGTTTTCTGGAAAACATACACGAACTTTCGAATGGCGTACATTTTCTCAAAACACTACTCATGAACTCACCAACTTAATTGTTGACACTTTCTCTTTGAAATAACTTGTATTCTCAGGGAACCGCTAAGCAGATTTGGAAATCAACTTTTGGGGATTAACGTGCTGACGTTAATTACTTCTTTTGAAGAATGCTTATGTATTTATCTTTTGAACATGTAACGAATACAATTGTGTAAGCATTTTGGAAACTTTAATATATATGGTGGTGTGTACTTTCCTTTCTATGAACTGTTATGATACTGAATATGACGTCCTCCGCCCCCGAACATTTCCGCCGTTCTGGTTTGGGGGTGTGACAGATTGGTATCAGAGCATTGTTTATAGTGAATTAAGTATATCAAAACCATTTTGGTATACAACTATAAACACAATTGGGCAAAAACACTTTGGGTAAGAGTCATACTTTTAAAATTAAATTTATTTAGTTTTTGTAAAGTAGGCATGCATTCATTTCATATTAATAACATGGTCAGTATCATAATTAAAACAATATAGAAGTATTATAAATAAGTTGTGCAGTACAGGTATGGCTTGGGACATGTAATCGGAACTGGGAAGAATATAGCCTGATCAACTATATTTGTCCAAGAGCCGACTAACGTATGCCAAGGAGTGTCTGCAATGGATAACAAATTTAAAACTTACCAAAAGCATATCGTTAAAGAATACTAAAGGAGTATTCGAGTGCCTTCAACCCTTAAACTTAAAAGTAAATTCCATGTGCTTTAGCTTATAGTCAATTCTTAACCCTATTCTCGTATAGACTCAATGGCTGGATTCCATCAACCCAGTGACCCCTACTACCCCAACCAAGGTAATGGAGAAGGGATAGAGAATGATCCTGAAGAAGGAATGCAAGAAGAATCAGACTCAGATCCCGAGAACAATAACCTACCCTTAACGACTCCAATTCAAAACCCTAATCCTCGACCAGAATTTCATGGCTCGACGCCCCTTTGGGCAACTAACCTGGATAGGTGGAGCCGCGAACAGGATCAACTCCATCATTCAACAAAACCTTCATAGCAGTAATAATAGAGATAGACTAAAAAGCACTAAAAACACATATGTATATTTCACTATCCCACTAACAAGCGTCTTACAATGAGAAGTACCGACATCGGCATTCGACGTGGATTGGTGTGGCCCTACCCATACCAGTTCCATGTATTATAAAAGACACTTTCACTTTAACCATCGACTAATGAAACACGAACGATTCATAATGACAAACCCGACACAAACCCCAATTGGTTTCTAGTTTCAAAACCCCGAAGTACTCATATGAGGAATCTTTACAACCTTCCCGTAGTATCCCCCAACAGATCATTTAGAAATACCACGCATACAATAAGTCAAACCCAAGCTCAGAAACTAGTAGTGAATTCAACCATGAACTTCAAAACATAGCTGCCCTAATTCATCGAGTGAATATGATAACATTTAGAACAACATAAGTAATTAAACCCAAAACCACACAATCCCGATCAGTCGAAGTGATAGGCGGAGTAATGAAGGTCCGCTGAAACACGCACATTAGGATCTAGATTCATAAAGGAACAAGTGGCAACTCTTGCAGAACGCCTTAGGAAGCAATTTCCAAGGTGGGGTATTGAGGAAGGCACTCGTGTCCACTTAACACTGGCTAAACACCTCACTCCCGCCACTAAGGCTAGCACTAGCCAGTCATGCCACCAATGCAAGGAGATAAAGGCACCTCAAGAAGGATTGCCCTATCACAAAGAATTTTGGCATAGACGGTAGGATTCTCAGGACCACAGTTGCAGGAGAACCTACTCCGGACCCACATTAATGTAATTTAGGCGTTTCATTGTAACAGACTTATAAACCATCCAAAACTAGTGCAACTAGAGCCTTGTCTTTTACGGGATCCCGTCGGTATAGGGATGCTCATGCTGCGTATACTTGTCGTTGTAGTATACCTTATTCGCAGCAATAGTCTTGTAATAGTCTAAAGTACTGTAACTCTGTTGATGGTTGCAGGGTTGTGTTTTTTTGGTAAACGTCTTATGTTCAAATCTAATGTCTTTAAGTTTCCTTCTGATTCCGATGTTATCATACGACTTGATTCAATTTGATTCTCACAAAAACAGTTTCATACGTACACCTCTTTCTTCGAAATCGCCTTTCCAGCGAAGCCGTCATATCAGAACACCAATTACTCATGAATGGAGTACCTCATAATTCTTTTCCTTTCCGAAGAAATCCCTGAAGTGCCACTCGTACAGTACGTCAAGTTCAAATCCAAAGATCCATATGGTTGATCTGTCATTGATGAATGTATACGTAGGGATGATATATAATCAAGGTTCTACAGGTTTAGAATTGACGATTCCACTTTAACTTCTTTTTCCTTGATGGGATGTGAGCTTAAAGAAGAATCAGTTATTCAACTACCTTTTTAATCTTAACTATATACAACTCGTATACACGAAATTATGATCGTTGAACCATGTATGAATTTCTTATATGAACTTCAGGACGGAGACTGCCTAACACTACGAGTGATCGTGCTGCCATACAAATAAACTTAGAAGCGCAACACATGCCCCTTCCTGTCGATTGGTACAAGAGAGACAGATGGAACAAAAATACCCATCCTTTTTCCTTAATTCGGGAGTAATTATACTTTCTTTTAGATCTTCATGACATCTAATCCACTTCCAAGATTTGGACATCATAATCAGTATGAATTGGTTGTGTTCTCATGCAAAAGGAAAGGTCACTGCCTATAACTCAAGACAGCTTAAGACACAGGAAGTTAACTATACAACACATGATCTTGAGTCAGGAGCATCGGTAATTACTTCGAAGATCTGGAGACACTACTTGTAGGGTACAAGATGTACTACTCTCACAGTCCACAAAAACATTCAACATACCTTCGACCAAGTAGAGTTATCATGCCAGTGAAGTCAAGCGGAGGAAACAAAGTCGTATCCCGATAGTGAAAGGTTCGTTGGAATGCCAAGCGTAGAACCGAGTTCAATTAAGAACATGAGGAGCAAATAAAACTTCTATCCGTAGCATGAACTCTAATTTCGGGACGAAATTCCCTCTAACGGGGGGATGATGTAACAACCCGTCATTTCAGGTCCTCGAAATTCGAATCTTGTAACCTCTTTGAAAAAGTAATTAGAATATCATCGAAAAATGAAGTATTCAAAGGCTCTGTTTGGAGTACGCTATGTAGTAGATATCGTCTTAAGGTTTCCAAGCATATAAAGAACACTAAAATCCGAGTTATAACGAAGAAGTTATGACCATTCTAAGTTTTCCGACAAAAACCGACAATACGAAGTTACGTAAAAACGCGAATTTTCAATAAAATACTTTTTGACCTTAGGTGTCTAAATGAAAGTCATAGATATCGTTAAACTACAAACGTACATAAAAAGAACGCTCAAATCGGACATCGTATGTTTAAGTTATGATTTTTCCAATTTCGGCTTAGCAACAGACAGCTAAAAACTCGAATCGGAGATCAAGCGACTTTTGGCCGGAATGACCTAAACGAGAATCGAAGGTCTCGACAATGGTATTTCAGCGGTAAAAAGTCTGGTAAAAACCGACGTCGGATAAAGAAGTTATGAATTATTAACGAATTTTCTTACCCCGACCTTTTAAAAATATAATAATAAAAATAATTTCGGAATTTGCTGACGGAATCTAAACGAAAGTTGTAGATCGTAGTCTCACCTTCGCGTGGATATAAAGAACGTCGAAAACGGAGTTCGTATGAAGGAGATATTAGTTTTAGAAGTTTATTTAAAATAAATATAAATTTATATAGAAACTCCCGGTAATATCTGAAGAGGAGTCAGCAGATAGGACCGAGGTACGCCCTGCGTA